>NW_019245130.1:16140-21856 GCF_002742605.1 Olea europaea var. sylvestris | reverse complement strand
GTTATTATGAATTTATGATGATATTGAGTATAATATTTCTTTCGTTTTTCAGGATCCATCTTCTACAATTTTTGAACCTGCCAATGAATGAAGTTATAAAAATGGAAAAACAACAAATTTATTTTTGAATAAAGAAGTGAAATTTAGTTACAATGTAATTGTAATTGTAATTATTTATTTTCGGATATTATTTATTTAGAGTACTTAATTTGGATGTTAGCGTTTTTAAATTGTGAATTTGAGGGGAAAAAAGATGGGGTAGTAAACGGGGCATGACCCCGCCCCGCCCCATCTAAGGCGGGGCGGTGCAGGATATGTTTGGGGCGGGGTGGGACAAACTCGCCCCATTGCCATCCCTAGTATGTCACATAAAGTGACTACAATAATGAACGATTGCAAATAATATTACTCTTGCCAAAAAAGTAAATAAATTTTCAGTCAACGAAGTAATTTGTTACAAGACCCTAGGCTTCTTTTTTTTTTTTTTTTTTTCAAGGATATGAAAGAAGGAGAAGAAATTTTTTTTTACATGATCCGTAAGCTATTTTTTCAATTAGTTCACACAACAAAGTTTCAAAATATCCACGAATTAGATCAAATTTGCATTCAAAAATGATCTGTAAGTTGACAATAAACAGAGATGACAATTTGACCCAACAAATTGGAGTCCTAAGGTGCCCTGTCCAAATGGGCACAAGTATCCCCTATCCGATTGTCTAATTTTTCCATAAAAATTCAAAAATTAGCCAACTTTTTTATGCCAAAACTCGAATCAATTACCAAACTCATTAATCCAATTTTCAAATTATCCAAAATTTAGTGAAAAGGCTAACCAAAAAATAAAATAAAACAAAATAAACAAGCAGAAAATAGGACAAGGGATTTCCCTCCCCACATTAAGCGGGGATAGGGTAAAATCCCTTATGAGGTGGGAATGGGGCAATCAATCCCCATCTGTCCACATTATCTTCCCTAATAATAAAGATTCTGATGGCAGATGACTAAACCTCTAAAATATGTAAAAATAAATTAGTTAGATAGATTAAGAATTTATTATATTAGAATAATAAAAATGATGCTCTCTTTTTGGTTTAAATTTTTGCATATGGCCATCTCCATCTCCTCCTTCTGCAGCTTTGAAGGTGAGTTACATGTCCTTTTTCTTCGTGTATCTTGTAATTTATGATCTATAGGTTGGAATGTTTGTCAACCTCATCTACTCACCGTTGGTGTTTACATAAATATCTACTTTTTAAAACTTACGAAATTCTAATAATGAAATTCGCATTCTATATTGTTAAGTCACTGTCTTGAAAGATTTTTATATCGTATGTGAGCTAAGGATTGTTATTTATAGTGCTCGGCTCATATGTAGAGGTGTTTTTTTTTTAATTCAAATATGGTTAATTATATATGGTTTAGTTAATGTTCCCTATGCATGCAGTGTGGTAAGACCAACTTCCATGAAAGAACATGTCCCTAAGAGCTTACTCTTGGAGGTAATGTGGTACATATGCAACGTATGGAGTTGTTTAGGATAGGATCAACTTCTGAAGTTCTATAGACTACATAGACTATGATTCCCCTTGCATAGATGCCATATTCAGGCCGACCCTTACCCAAGACAATCTAATGGGAAAATTATCTAGAAACCTACATTTAAAGACTAATTTTCAAAAATAAGGATGATTAATTTTCATTTCACAAATCAGGTTTTAATTAGATTTAATAATTAATGAAAATTTAATTAAACCAACGTACCACCGCTCATTCCACCCATTTCCTTCCCAATCCAAGTCCCAGGCATTTTCATTTTCCCACCTCTCTCTCTCTCTACAACCACCCACTTAACCATCTCCCTTTTCAGCACAGTGAAGCCCATTCCATCCCTATTTCATTTCCAAATCCAAGCCCAATTTATTTTCATTTTCCCACATGTTTTTTCGCCCTATCCTCCCCTTTTCTCTCTCTCTTTCTCTACCACCACCCACGCAATCATCTCCCTTTTCTGCGCAATGAAGAAGAATCTTGAAAATCTTTATTAAGAAATATTCAGTAATCAATTGATTATTGTTTTTTGAAGGTGTTGGTGGAAGTTATGGTAGTGATGATTTTTGTTGTGGATTTGAGTTAAAGATGTTAGTAGTGTTGGTGGTTATTATTTTTCCAAACAAATCTACTGTGGTGGTGGAGATCTGGTTTTTTATGTTCGAGATCTGGTTGTGACTGTTTGTGACCTATTTTGTGTTGATTGTGACCGGTTGTGACTTGAGATTGATCTGGTCACAAACTGTTACATTGAATACAAACTTGATCACAGACCTTGTATTAATTTACCCTAGATCTTGTATCAATTTTTGACCCACACACTCTATTTCTTTCCTCAAAAATTAGTTCGGCACTCTCTTACCTAAAAATCAAATCTACGACTTCTTCCCCACCCACCCTTTAGATTCCGACCACCTACCACTTCTCTCACCGGAGTTTCACGAGAGAAGTGTGGTGGTGCTGGTTGGTGTTTTTTGAAGGGTTGGTGAAAGTTATGGTAATGATGATTGTTGTGGATTTGAGGTTAATGTAGTATTTATGGTCATCAATTTGAGTTAAAGATATTAGTAGTACTTGTGGTTATTATTTCTTCAAACATATTTGCTGTGATGGTTAGAGATCTGGTTTTTCTATTCAAGATCTAGTTGTGACTGTTTGTGATTAATTTTGTATTGATTGTGACCGGTTGTGACTTAAGATTGATCTGGTCACAGACAGTCACACTGAATACAAATTTGGTCACAATTAGTCACATTGAAAGCAAAGTTGGTCGTGATGACTCTCAGATAACATAAGCCAGTGAATTGGTCACATATAACATAGGTATGGTCACAGATAACACGGTTGTAAATCTGATAACTACAATGCACCACTACGACCATCACAATTTTTGGAGATTTTTCTATTATCGGAGCCGGAACAATTGGTGGAATAGTCACTGGAGCAGTTTTCCGGAGTAGTCACTGAGTGTTCGCCGCAGCAGTTTTTCGGAACGATTATCGGACCAATCGTCGGAGTTGCTGACTGAGCGGTCTACAGAGTGAATGCCGGAGCCGATGCCTATCTCCGATGGAGAGATGAAGGAAATGTGGTGTAGTGGGTGATGGGATGGGGTGAGTGAGGTGATATGGAGTGGAAATAATTAATGTATATTATTTTATATTTTAATATTTAATAAATATATTTACCATCTGATTTTTGAAATATTTCGATGAGTTTTTTATTTATGAAATGTGTTTTTATAATGTTGTAGTTACGTAGTCTTCCCCAATCTAAATCATTGCCTAAGGTATCAAAATTTAAATGGCCTAAAAAAAAAAATTAAGGCTACAAAAACCTAACAAAAATTTTCCTTTTTTTTTTTTTTTTAGTTAGATTGTCTAATCCTTTAAAAAGTAGCAACAAAACAACAAAATGGGACTAGACGACTAGTAAGAGAACCAAAACACTTGAACACTTACATTCTTGGTTTTAGGAATAAAATAGATATACAATCAAACTATTACCTAGTACTATATTTTGCTGTATTTTCTATCGACCAATGTCTAGAAAAACAATCTATGCCAAAATAAAATAAAATAAATATTTAAAGAAATCTCCCATATTATTTTTTGCTAAGCCTGTAGAGTTTCTCTATAATTTATAAACTATTTTTTATTAAAATAAACAAAAGTTATTTATTCTTTTTAAAAGCTATAGAAAAACTAAATTTGAATCGACCATAGTTGGTGTTAAAGAGATTGATACACTTACAAAAATAATTATTTAAGAGCCTCACAACAAACAATATGTTGCCTACGGTCTCAAAACTACATGACCAGTCCTGACCATATTAGTGGCTAGAAATAGATGATGTTTGGTGAAGATTAAAATTAGTTTTTTTTTTAGTAGATTGTGATAAAAGTTTATTAAATGTGTGGTTGAAAAGTTGTGGGACCTATAAAAGATGTAATTAATATTGATTATTTGACTTTAATTTCGATTAAAATCATATTTTAATTTAAACCAAACAAGCACATATTGTCTTCTTCAAAATTGGCTTTTATCATTATTATTTTTTCCTAATCATATTTCAGTTATTATTTGTTTAACTAAGGAAAACGTAATCTCCTCTCCTCCCAACACATAAAAGAGGTTTTTCTCTATTCTCGTATACGAGGTTGAAACCAGGTGACTTTGATGTTTATTCATTGGTAGGACTTAAAATTATATTTTAAATAGATTTTGATAAAAAGTGTGGTTGAAAAGTTTTGATATCTATAAAATATGTAATTAAAATTAATTATTAACTTTGACTTGTATTAAAATTAAAATTTTAATTTGTACCAAGCAGGCATGGACGGATCCAATGAAGGCACAGCAAGGGCATTTACTTGCACTTGACGCCCCTATTTATCAGCAGCCCACTTACTGACTTAGGCTTTAAAAAATGGAATAATACATAACTCCTACGTATAAAAGTCACATTTCTAAACTAACAAACTTGTCAATTTATTTCAAAATTCAGGTGTTAATTCCAATTAATAATATGTAATTAATTGAAAATAATTATCCCGATGCCACCCACTATAATACATGTTAAGAAAATTTCAAAACTTGAAAACCCTTTCTGGAGATCCCACATCAGTCCCACCCAACCTTACGTCCCATATGATTTCCTGAAATCTAAAATTGGAATCACTCCCAACCCCTTGAAACCCCTTACTCCATCTCCTACCTCCACTTCCCAAAAAAATTTCAAAAATTAAAAACTGGAAATTACATTCCACCTCACAGAATCATCATACTCTACCCCACCATACCACACCCATCCAGAAATTCTTTTAGTCATTGACATGTGTTATCCATGATTAATTGTGATCAAATTTGTATTCGGTGTGACTGTTTGTGACCAAATCAATATTAACTATGATGGTATGTGATCAAATTACAATCAACACACAACTTTCACAATAAATACACACGTGTTATATATGACTAACTATAACCAAATTTGTTTTCAAAAAAATGTATGCGACTATCTAATTTGTGAATGTATGTAACTAAGCCATTAATATGTGTAAACTGCGACTAATTGTGACCAAATTTTTTTTTCCGGTGTAACTGTCTATAATTAGATAAATCTTAACTATGACGGTATATGACCAAGTCACGACTAGTAACACAGAATTGGTGACAGTAAACACATATTTGATCGTAGAGGATCATCACAAACAAATCTGCACACATTATATACCGGCACCATAATCCACCACTATCATCTCCAATGTACAATCACTACCACCTTCAACTCAAATTCACGACCATAAATATTACCTTCATTGACCTTTGTAATCTGTGACCAAATTTATCTTTAGTTTGACCGTCTATGACCATGTTAATCTAATTTGTAACTATATATAATCAAGTCACATATAGTCACACTAAAGATAGTGTCAGTCACACCTTGTTGTCGCTGCCGCCATCGCCACCACCACTCCCAATACCGTCAAGAACGAAACGCGCACCAGCTTACCACGAGCACCAATAACAATATCATCCACAGATCAGAAAGTCATCGGCACTGCAAAACACTAACAACCATAAGGTCACGTTCTCGATGAAAGTATAATTGATTTCTTAATTTTTCTAATATGTCTATATTTGATGTGTCTCGTTATCAACAAAT
>NW_019245130.1:0-15869 GCF_002742605.1 Olea europaea var. sylvestris | reverse complement strand
ATAATTCATGTGGTTCTCTTTCTATGGATACAACCATAGGGAGATAATTGAACTAGTTTTTCATCAAGTTGCCACAAACTATAAAAAATATAGTATAAAATGATTAGAGAGTAGTATGGAAATATTAGAGAATATCTTTTTTGTCTGATTTGTTTGTTATAATAGAAAATTTAACCCCCCACATTTATATCATTAAAACGTAAGTTATAATATGTATTATGGTATTCTAATTTTATGTTAAAAATTGATATTAAAAAGGTTTTAATTAGAAAGGTTGAAACTTTTATTCTTTAAGTTACAACCTAGATTATGAGATTTAATTTTGTATTAAAAGTTAATATTGAAATAAAAATGAAAATTAATATTTATTGTGAAAGTTCAAATCTTTAAAATATTCTCCAACAATCCCCCACAAGTTTTAAACTCTCAAAATAGATAAATATATATAATAGTGGCAACTTTATACTATGTAATAGGTGTAAGTGTCTTTTGAATTTGAACCTCACTTAGTGATAATAATTTTCAATTGGGAAGCCATAATGGACTAGACCTTGAATTAGGTCCCTTTGGTTGAACTTCAATTGTTACACACACAGTATCGATTTAGGCTCAGTTTATAACTGGAAGCGTTGTTAATAGCCATGCGCTCTAATCTTGATTCTAGTAAGAGTCGCTAGGGAATAGCTCAATCCCATGGCCATGGCTTCATGACAACTCTTACATAGGTGAGTCCTCCAAAGGTGTGTGTGACTCACACCTCGCAAGAAATCTCGCCTTGGTACTCATTTAGGGTTAAACATTTACTAACATCAGATTATTATTAGCACTATATCATCATAGGGATGATCACAAATAGTATAGTGCTATTACGAGTCACGCAGTACATGTTGTTTCTACCACATTGAACCTTTTTTCATGGGATTTCCAATCATAAGGGTTGGGTTACTCTTGGAGGTAACTCTCTTACGGGTTTAAACCCATCCCCCTCGATGATTTATGTATATCCATTTCGGACTATAATTTATTTCATGTCCCTCTTGGACAATAATTTGGTACCATAATATTTGCAAACTCTTATTTTTTGCTTGCATATTAGTACATCTGTAAAATCTTCTAAAACATTTCAAAATATTAAAGTCACGTTAAGTATAATAAGATAAATAGTGAAACTTAAAATTGACTTCTAATAACATGTTTGATCATATGTATTCATTCAACTCTTGTATTTGACCTCAATGTCTCCAGTTTTACTTCTACACTTTCAAAAGTCAGTGTTACACAATGTACGATGCATCCATTTGAAATTTTTAAATACCCCCACATTCCAAAGATATGATTTTTTTTAAAATTTAATTTAAACACAATAATTCATTACCAAATGATGTACCAATATTCATACGTCACAAATATAACATTGATCTTTATAGTCGATTGAGACTATGCAAATATCATTGATAAATGCATACCCTACTCATACGTACACATTACATATATGAGTGACTATATTAAATTGTTAATTATCATCATCGGGGATATTAAGTTGATTTTAATGTTCATTTAGCACACTAATTGACTTAAATCATTGTTTAAGATCAATTATATATTCTAAGAAAATCATGTTTTAATAAATTTTATGGATAAGCACAATTTCAATTTCAAATTGTAGTGAACAATTCACTAAGACAGAAATTTCTACATGATATATCAATTTTAATAGTAATAAAGAAATGCCATCTAACATTGGTATGCATCAATGTTTCAGTGCTCTCATTAAGGAGCTTACTGGACGTTTCGATTAGTTTCTCTAGCGCATGTTGTTTGCTAATGAGTTTTAGTTGATGATATTTGGAGGGAACAAATTCATAAGTTGGGACTTAAAGGAGCACTTTGGAATTCAAACGTTTAAATTAAATCCTAATAAATGAAAATCACATCTCACAATCAAGAAGGCTTAGGATATTTCAATTTTATCAAACTAAGCATGCTTCAAGACTTGAGGACTGATTTTCTTACCAATTATTGTTGAAGAATAATAAACCACATGTCAGAGTACCAACTAGACATGGTTCCTTTCAACTATTATGCTTAAAGGGTAAATTTTTTACTAGTGGTTCTTACAAACCCAGCTGAGCCTAACACTTTAGAAAATATTTCAAGCTCAAGCTAGAATTAACGATGCTAAACATGATCTAAGGTTGAATTTAATCTAGCTCATCACATTCAGTAGAATATTAAAATCTAAGCTTACAAGCTCCCAAGATTTATTTATTTATTTATTTTTTAGCAGTTGAGAACATTTATATCAATTTTCCAACTTGTTTGCAAGCTAAGATTTTAATCGATCAGGTTATGTAAAATGAGCAAAGTAAACGAAAAACTATTTCAATTCTTTAAATATAAAAAGTATTAAGCAATCTTATAATATGCCAAACTAGCCATGGCATTCATGACCTAATATTTATTTCTATCATCTAAATAACAATTGATGGCTGGTTTTACTATTGTCGGTGAACTTACATGTGATTTTATATTTGAAAATCACAATACCAAAAATCTACTCACAAATCATAAAACCCGACTTTAGATTGTTGGAAAAATTGGTGATTTGTGTGTAGATATAATAATATTTAACACAACTATTTTAAACATAAACATATAAATAATATAATTCAATAAGAATACTAACATAAGAGGAGAGTTAGAAATAACAAGTTTTGGGAGTTACGTCGAGAACGTTGTCCTAAAGTCGTGTCACCTCCTCTTCGTGCGGGTTCTTTCGGGACTACACGGCTCCAAGATAAAATCCATGTGGCTCTCCTTCTATGGGCACGACCATAGGGAGATAATTGAACGAGCATTTCATTAAGTTGCCACAAACTATTGAAAATATAGTATAAAATAATTAGAGAGTAGTATGAAAACACTAAAGAGTATCTTTTATGTTTGATTTGTTTGTGTGTCAAAAAATGTGAAATCCACCCCTTTTTATAGTAGAAAATTCAAACCCCCACATTTATAAACGTAAGTTATAATATGTATTATGGTATTTTAATTTTATGTTAAAACTTGAAATTGAAAGGTTTTAATTTGAAAGGTTGAAACTTTTATTCTTAAGTTACAATTTAAATTATGAGATTTAATTTTGTATTAAAAGTTATTAAGTTAATATTGAAATCAAAATCAAAATGAAAACTAAAATTTATTGTGAAAGTTTAAAACTTTAAAATATGTTCCAACATATACTACATAGAAACAAGAATCATTTATATTTTGCAACACAACACAATTAATTATTGTTATGAATTATCATAATTTGAGATTGAACTTACGCATATACATTATTCTTTTATGCCTTTCAAGAAAGTAGAGCGATTCGATTTTACTTATTCACGTGATCTATTGAAATGTTGGAATAATATTAATACACGCTATTAAAATTTAATAGAAAACAAAATTAAGATGAAGTGAAAAGGTTGAGGACCCATAGTGTAATTTATCCCAAAAAGAGTTAATCCTCCACGTTAATCACGAAAATTGTGCTACATTGACATAATTCTTGATATAATACCACATGACATTCTATTATTGGATTGTATGAAACACAATTAGCTTTCTCACCCAATCATATACACTTTCTATTAAAGAATCTGGTCAGATTTTTCTGTCACCTTAGTAGGAATGCCAATGAGTCGAATCAGCTCACGAGCCAAAACTTGAGGCTTGGGCTTGACTCGAGTAAAAATGGTTCGGATTTTTTTAGCCTAAGCCGAGCCAAACTTTTGCTCAACCAAAAAAACCTAGACTCGACCCGAACTTTCGACTCTAGTATTATTTAGCCAAGTTGAGCCGACTCACGTATTTGTGCGGGCAGCTACATGCTGTTTGCAAAAGGCAGCAACACATTACCTGCAATTAGTTGTTGTCTTTTGCAGGCAGTTGTGTGGTTGTCTGTAACTTTTTTTTTAATCGGCCCATCACAAGTCAAAAATGGTTCGTGACACAAGCCCGCTTGTGTGGCTCGTCGAGCTACATGGGCTAGCTCGGGCCGATGCCCTAAAATAGGGCTCGACAAAGCCTTAAGTCGGGCTTGCTTGGGTTTTTTTAGGGTCTAGTCACGGGCGGCTAAAGTCGACAAGTCAAATTAACACTACACTCCAGGTGATGCCCCAAAATGGGGCTCGTTCGAGTCTCGAGTCGGACCTATTAGATTTTGTTGGGCTCAACCACGGGTAACCCGAGTCGACGAGCCAAATTGACACTTCACTCCAGCATTTTCCTTACCATGGTTGCCAATGTGGTCTTCAAAAATTCTAAAGAATCACGTATGGGCACCTTGTAAAATATTAAAAGTGGACCCACACAATCATCATTTTTACTTTTTAAGGATGGACATGGATTGGGTCGGATTGGGTCAGGTCAATTTTTATTCCAACCCAATATGGTCGGTTTGATCTAAAAATAAACCAACCCAACCCATTCATGTGTTTCAATCTAACCCAACTCAATTAAGTTTCGATTGAATTAAGTTGAGTTGGTCGATTTAGACATTAAAAATCATAAAAATATGCTCGATAATAAAAACCTATCAACCACAACGCTTAGACCATTATCATAAATTTGTAATAATGCATGAAGGAAAATGCATATATTATACAAATTATCATCTCGCTTAAAAGAAAAATAAGCCTGAAACCTATATTTGCAAAACATAAATAATAATCAACTTAAATTTAAAGTTATGAGTATCAAAAGGAGTAAAAGCTGGCAATTAGCCGGAAGCGTAGATGCAAATAGGGTTCGCGACGGTCGACAGACTTGAATAAAAGATAATGAGAGGCGGCAACATCTAGCTTTGTGCCTAGAGAGAAATAGGAAGTATAAGAAAAATGATAATATTTTTTAAACTGGGAGCCTGTTTGGGAGTAAATTTGAGAATTGATTTTTTGATCGTTAGGAGAAAAGTGATACACCTGTGAGAGAAGAAGTCAAATATAACGGCTGGAATAGTGAAATAACGATAAAAAAAATCAATTTTTTGGAAGAAAAAATCACTCCCAAACAAGCCCTAGGTTTGAACTTTTAATTTTTTACATTTGTTTTTATGCCTAGAGAGAAATAGGAAGTATGAAAAAAATGATAAGATTTTTTAAACTAGGTTTCAACTTCTAATTTTTTACATTTGTTTTTAATTTTTAAAGTAGCGAGTTGGATTGAGCAAGTTTTATCGATTGTGGTGGATCAACCCCCAAGCCAACCCATTTTCTTCTAAAAAATTCAACTCAACGGACTTTTAAAAAAGAATCAATGCAACTTGGTCAATTCGATTTGGGTTGGTCGGTTCGATTTTTGCCAACTCCTACTCGGTTGTATGCCAAATGCGTCGCAGCTAATTCCTCCCCGCGTCTAAAAATCGTCCAGGTGCATTCATTTCTGAATCACCCCTCCTCCTTCGTCAAACCCACGCGATCCTTTGAATTCTCTATGTATGTATTTTGAGCTTGTAATTTCCACCCTAAGTTCCTATAATTGGGTTTAATTATCGAGATTGATTCATTTTGTTGGAAACTTTATCAACAATTTCCCACTAAACGTGTCGCCGATCGGTACCCCATCGCCACTGTCGCTGTTTCTGCAAACCGCCGTTACCGTTTTTGTCAAATCTGTTGAAAAGATTGGGGGTTAGGGTTTCAATTTCGGTTATATATTTGAATTATCATTGTTAACAAGAACTTTATTTTGTTGTTTTTGGTTATATCATTGTTATGGATTTTACTCAATCTCCGCCGAGTAATAGTCTCTCGTTAGGGTTTTTATCGCATTCATCGGTGGTAACTGCACCGAATGGCAGTAAGAATGATAGGAGCTCGAAAATCGTTGACGACTCGATTTCCTTCCAAATCGAGTCGAGGATTCAAGACATGGCGCATCCGGTGCCTTCTATTCCACTCCAATTGATGGACCAGCAAACAGAGGATCATCATAACTGCAAAGAAGAGAATTTGAATGAAGAGAAAAAAGAGAGTGAGAAAGTTGATGAGGAAAGAGATGAGGAGGAGTTTCGGTTTTGGGGGCACTCGATGTGTTTGAAGAGGAAGCGGGACTGTGATTCAGTGTCCTCGACATCAGCCTATCCTGTAAAGAGTCTTAAGGCTTCTTCAAACGAGCTTGAATTGCGTAGGAATGCTGTCAGGGCATGGGGGAACCAGAGCTTGCGAGTCGCCGATTTGGATGTTTTTGAAATAATGGAGAAGGAGAAGCTGAGGCAATATAAAGGAATTGAATTAATTGCATCAGAAAACTTTGTTTGTAAAGCAGTAATGGAGGCTTTGGGGAGCCATTTAACTAATAAATATTCTGAAGGGATGCCTAGGTCGCGATATTATGGTGGAAATCAATATATTGATGAGATTGAGATACTCTGTGGTGAGCGTGCATTGGCTGCTTTTGGGCTTGATTCTGAGAGTTGGGGTGTGAATGTGCAGGCATATTCGTGTACATCTGCAAATTTTGCGGTTTACACTGGGTTATTATTGCCTGGTGACCGGATAATGGGGTTGGATACGCCGTCTGGTGGGAACACTAGTCACGGCTGTTATTTGCCAAATGGGAGAAAGGTGTCAGGGGCATCAATTTTCTTTGAGAGTCTTTCTTATAAGGTGAATCCTCAGTCAGGTTATATTGATTACGATAAGCTGGAGGAGAGGGCGGTTGATTTTCATCCCAAGATATTAATATGTGGTGGGAGTTCATATCCTCGGGAGTGGGATTATGCTAGGTTTAGACAGATTGCTGATAAATGCGGAGCTGTTTTGTTGTGTGACATGGCTCAGATTAGTGGTCTTGTTGCTGCTAAGGTGCAAGTCTTTTCTTCCTTTTTTTGGTTTTTATTGATTTTGGCATTTTTTTTGTGCTTAATTTGCTTTACAATACTTGTTTCTGATATTGAGCTACATGTTTATTTGAGCAATTGCTTTTCAGGGTTCACTCAGTTGCATGTAGTCTTTATATTGTTTATGAATGATTTTTAGACTGCAATTTTCAATTGGAGCAGCATGCTTCTGGTTGTTACTATACTTTTTGAAACAATAAATTGAAGACGGGTTCATTGATGTTATATTTCTTATGAAGTTGCATTAATTTACATCCAGAGCTTTGGCTAAAGTGGAATTGGTTTTATTTTACTAGTTAGCTCATCATTCTTATTCTATTAAGTATTAATCAATGTACCAGTCCTATCTATTTAATGTGTACTTTGAGCTTTTTTCTCTTAAATATTACCAGACATTTAGTGGACAGAGAATGCAACCATTCTCACATTTACTTTGGGTCTGATTTTGACGTCACTTGAGTGAACAAGGACATGAGTGGAAGCACATAAATACTTTGTAGTCTTCTCTGTTTTTGCTGCTTCTGAAAGGGGTTCGAAAAAATATAAAAATTGGCCTTTTGAAATCGTGGTCCAAATATGTCAGAAACTGAACACACAATTGCATGGAACTTATTGAAAACTCGTATTCATGGGGATTAAGATTATAGTACAATCAAGTCCATTGTAGATTTATAATAAAATGTTTATAGATACATCATTCTTCAACTTGATCAAGTGGAGTCCATTATTCCAAATAAGAATCAATTTTGCAGGTCTCTGTGATCTTCATATGGTGCTAGAGGTGTGAAAATAATCTAAGGGTCTTTATTATAAATTTTTGCTTTTGCTTGTTCTGCATTGCATCGTGGTGCAACCAGTAGCTGGGACTGGGAATGGGAATGGGAATGGGAATGAGAATGATGGTAGTTTGATAGGGGGATGAAAAATAATCTAAGGGTCTTTATTATAATTTTTGCTTTTGCTTGTTCTGCATGGCATCGCGGTGCAACCAGTAGCCGAGATTGGGAATGAGAAAGATGGTGGTGTGATGGTTAAAAGGCAGTTCTGTGGGAAAGGAGGCGAGGAGCTGTGGGGGCAGAGTATTTGTGAAGGGTATAGAGAAGGGTGGTTGATGTTGATAGATACTAGTCCTTTTTATCCTGGTATCATGACATGATTCCATTCAGCTTTGAGGTATATGGTGTGCTGGCTTGTACGGATCTTCTTCTCTTTGTTGCTACAGTTCAAGATTGTATTCTTGAATTCGAAAAGAGCCTTTATGCCTTATCTGTCATTGTTCTTTCTCGAACTGTTTTCATCTAGGATTCTTTAAAACGTGAAATGGAAAAGTGTGGATGGGCGACCTGCCAACCACGGATGAACTTGTAGCAGAGATAGAACATATATACTAGAAACTATTTTTTTGTTGAATAAAAGCTAATTGGTCGCTAGACATATCAAATCTTTATCCGTAAAGAGATAAAGTTAATATCAGCGGACAGCTGCTCTCTGACATATCTTTTAACAGTAATCTTGCTCTGCAGAGTGCACTCAAACAAGCCCTATATCTCTTGTTGTTACTTGGACATTTTCTTATTTGTGGACACAAGGCTAGAGAAACAAGTTTTGTACTCTTCATAATATATGCACTGCAGGCATGCAGTATTTGTTTCAGGGTAGCAGCTTTGTCATAGATATTGATGATAAGTTCCCACTCAAAATTTGAGTTCAATAAGTTTATGCAAATTTCTGATCTGATTTATGTGTAAAATAACATATTGTTCTTGTCAATTAGAATCTCAATTTGATTTCCATATTAAGAACTATTAGTGCTCCCATGAGAAGCATGTTTAATGATGTGCCTTTGGACTTATCTCTCTCATTTTTTATTTTTTTTCATGCCTTACATTTTAACTCCTAATTATTTGTGTAAGAGTTTCTTGTGTTTACTTTCTGTTCTTTTCAATTTTGCGGTTCCTTGATCTTTAAACTGTGTACATGAATTTGTAACTGCAGGAATGCATAAGTCCATTTGAATTCTGTGATATTGTTACTTCAACCAGCCACAAAAGTCTTCGAGGTCCAAGGGGAGGCATTATTTTTTACAGGAAGGGCCCAAAGCCAAGGAAGCGATGCATGCTTTTGAATCAAGGTGAGGGCAGTGATAGATATGATTTTGAAGAAAAGATAAACTTCGCAGTTTTCCCAGCACTTCAAGGTGGGCCACACAACAACCACATTGCAGCTCTAGCAATAGCATTGAAACAAGTGGCGACTCCTGAGTACAAGGCGTATATGCAGCAGGTCAAGAAAAATGCTCAGGCCTTAGCATCTGCTTTATTAAGAAGAAATTGTAGACTTGTCACTGGAGGCACTGACAATCATTTGTTGCTTTGGGATCTTAGAAATCTTGGACTGACAGGTAGTATGTTCTGCTCCAAATATCTTGCACTCTTGTCTGACAATTTACTGACTAATTTACACCTACATTGTTGATGTGACCTGTGCACTGTGCTTCTTTGATGGTCAAACTGATTTTTTAAGTTTGCGGTAAAATAATTCCAATTACACAAAATTACCAAAATAATCTGCCTGTATATATGTATATAAGATCAGTTTGGTGATTGTGTAAAATGTAAGATATTTATGCCAAGGGGAAAAAAATTGCAATAGCTAAGTTGACCAGGCACCCAGAATGAGCAAATAAACTACAATGAAAGATGATCATTTAAATGACGAAGCACATCTTGTGTATAAGCGTCCTTTTCTAGTCACTCTATGGCTTGGGATTAAGTTGTGTTCTTCATGTCCATGCTAATATTTATGAGCTGTAATGCATCACGTGTCTTTGAATTCATATATTTAATATGCCATCTCTATGGTGCCTTTATCTCTTACTGTTTTTTGCTCTTAGTGTTGAGGAATTCTCGTTTCAAGTCTTGCGATTTCATTAGGATTGAGATGCACGAGTTCCATACGTTGTGATTCAATTTTAAGATACAATGTCTAAGAAAATCTGGTACTAGAAGATCTCTGTTTGTCAAGCATTGTTGAGATTAGGTGACTTAATCCATGTGCTTTGTTCTGGTCCAACTCCCATATCCACTGTTCATACTTGTGGGTGGTGGTAAGGTCATTGTTGCATAGGTGGGTTTCAGGAGAGGTCATATTTAGTTTTACGATGGTAAATTATCAAATCACCCTCTCCAAGGACTATATAGCTTGTGATTATGGAGAGCCTTATTATTGAACAGCATAGGCGTAGAGCAATAGAGGCATGGCATGTTGGAATTTCTTTGATATGCTTGCCACGCATATTTCTTTAGTAGAGATGATTCTTTGTTTAATTTTGCTGTCTGGAATACGTTTATAAATAAAAGTTTGACAGTCAAGAGACAGCAATAGTAGTGGATTCTAAGTTGGATATTCTTTAGTAACTGGGTATTCCATAAGTTTAAGCTGAATTCTTTATTTATTTATTTTTTAATTTTACCCTTTCTACTTGTCCAATGAAGCTAGGTTTATAATCTGAGATAGTTGTGGTCTCTTTTTTATTTCTCTATTTTACTCTCTGTGGATATGATTGAGGGACATGGAAATTTTGGTTGAAGGATGTCCACAAATTATTTGTGGACCCCGATGTGTTAATTAGGATTCGATCGAATTCTTGTTTATAATTTGTTTAAGGTTTGATGTTGACAAATGCTATGGTAGTAACTATAAAATGCACGTGAATAGACAGTATGTGTGGATTTATTTATTGTATTGGTACTCAATTCAATGGAATTGTTTGATCTTAAAAGGAGATCTATAATTTCGCACGCGAGGGGTGATTTCTTGGTTGGCACCAAAAAACTAGCAATAGCTTCTGTACCTATGATCTGGATTTATTTTTGTTACTTATGTTTCCTGCCTTTTATGATTTATAGGTAAAAACTTCGAGAAGGTCTGCGAGTTGTGTCATATTACTCTCAATAAGGTCACTATCTTTGATGATAATGGCAATTTAACGCCCGGCGGTGTAAGGATTGGTAAGTGAAGATCATAAGTTTTTATTAACAGTGTACTCGAGAACTTATTTGTGCAATAGAGATTGGTTATAACATATATACCTGCAGGTACTCCTGCAATGACATCTAGAGGTTCTCTGGAGGCTGATTTTGAGACGATTGCTGACTTTCTTCTCAGAGCAGTACAGATTGCAAGTTCAGTGCAGAGAGAACATGGGAAAGTGCCGAAACCTTTTCTCAAGGGACTCGAGAGCAGCAAAGAAATTGTTGAGCTGAGAACAAGAGTTGAAAGTTTCGCATCCCAGTTTGCAATGCCAGGATTTGATATCTAATTTTTTCTACTAATGTGAATGGAAGAATAATTTCCTTTGTCGAAGGCTGATTGACCTCTGCCTTACATGGGGATAATATATCGCATTCAACTCGTATTTGAGCATTTGTGATGTTCTAGGCAGTCACTGCTCAAAGTTTGATAAAATCCTGATGTATGCTCCATTAGATTGCTATTCATGGTGAAGTGCATGTGATCGGCGGTGCGCCTAATTTTTCCCTAGCATCGTCTTATCCATGCAATAAATTAGGTGGCTGATCTCTGCTACACCTCTTATATCGAGTAATTTATGGTGATCTTAGTAATTGTATAGGAAATTTGTTACTTTGTGCATCCAATACTCTAATGTTGGTCAATAATTTTAGATATTAGGTCTTACATTGTTGTGAAATTGCCAGGATAAATATGATATATTATCTCTCTTGAGTTTTTGAAATGTTGCATCATATTGTTTAGACGTGATCCCATTTCATGTCTGTTGGCAGAATTTTAATAAAGCAAAGCTCGTATCGAGTGGAGAGAGTGTGAAAATATTTTTGGTTCACTTCTAGTAGTAAAATAAAAACAATGGCTACACGCACAAATAATGCTAATTAAAATTAGGGATAATTGTAGCAAAAGTCCTAAACTTCTAAATTACTAGTAGATTTTTTCAAACGTTTGATTTATTACAGTCGTCATCCTAAAGCTTTCCAAACGTTGCAGGGGAGGTCTTTTGGACGATTTTCATCCAAACGTCCGTCAATTGATCACCAAAAAAATGATTGACCACTTTTTATTAAAATAGGAGAGGGTAAATTCGTACACTTAAAATACCCTTATATCAAAATTCTGCAAAATTTGAGACGACCCTTGTGAAGAAGAGAACAAAATCTGTCAAAAAATTCTTGACAATGAACTAGTCGAAGTTGGAGAACTTGATGACGGATGTGCATGCCATTTGAGAGGATCACTACCCGAACCCATCTATGGTGAGGTTTTGCAAGTGTTGTCGTTGCCAGTTAGAGTTTAAGAGCAAAATTGTAGTCTTTGTGAGAAACCCATATACTTGAATGTTGGGATCATTATGAAAACGTAGCATGAGTCATTATAGTTAATTGATTTTGTGATTTCGTTGTTTGTGGTGAATGCAATAGGTAGGGTTTTCAAAAATTGCATGAAGTGGACTATATGGACAAAATGTTGTAATGAGTATGTGGTGACGTCTATTATGATAACTATATTAGTTCTGATTGGACTTGAGTAATTTTTCCCTTTTCTAGAGAGAACTCCATTTATTTCACAATCCTGTTGAACCATGGTGGGATTTTTTGGGAAGATACGGAATTATTTGTATGAACACGGTAAAATCATCTATCTTGATTACGTGGATCCAAATTTCTTCAATCGATGTCTATTAGACAATACAATGTACAATGAAGATGCTAGGTTACGTTGAGCCAATGAGATATGTGTATTGGCTTGAAAATAAAAGATTAAGTGAAGGGTTATTTTGGTTAGTTACCGATGCAAACTTCATGAATGTTGTGAAATGACTTAGTCCCACAAGTGTTGCAGATATGTATTGTTTGCCGAAACCAACAGAAGAATTGGAATTACCATGGGATGAGAATGGACCAACATGAGATGTCGGGATTGATATGGAAATTGGTGAGATTTTGGAGAGTATTAGTATCATCAATGAAGATATGGAGGTCGAAAAGAAAACTTCATTTGCTTTTGAGGCTTTTGATGACATGATAGAGGGTAATATCTTTGTGTGGTTGATGAATTTGAAGGGGAACATTTGCATGGATATGATGGTGTAGATAACAATGGAGTTGGTGTATTTGAGCATGTGGATGTAGTTGAGGTAGAGTTAAGTGCAAATGATCAGCATGTGGAGTGAACATGTAAGAAGTCAACCTTTGATCTATCATGTTCTTTTGAAAATGCGCTGGAGTAGAAAATGCTCAAGATACAAAGTTCGAGCATCCAACAGTTGAGAATGAAAGGGATGATTTTGCTGAATTATCAACATTCGAGAGTGCAAGGGTGCAATAGGAGTGGAAGATCTTAGAAATATACCGTTTGAACAGCAAATAGTTGATAAGTAAGGTCCTGCCTTTGATGAAACATCCATATTTGGCTGTGATATAGGAGTAGACGATGCTGAAAATGCTGGGCCTTCTGATGCACCTATTGAACCTTTTGGTGTAGAAGACATTAATGTTCAAAATATTGGCACTGAGTTTTATAGGGTTGAATTAGAAGTGGAAGAGTATAATGAGATTGGTCTAAAATATTTTCAGATTATGAACATAAACAGGAAGATATGGAAGAGGATAACCAAGATACTATGACGCACTACTCTTAATTTCCCTAATTTATTTATTTTTATCCTTAGATTAAAATCATATCAAACATTTTGCAATAAAATCAAAAACATATCAAGGAAATCAAATTTCAAAATATAAATAGTTAAAAGAACCGCCAAGTTTATATTATATCAAAAGAGAATTTTTGTTTTACAAAATACTCTGCATTACACCTTAGTCATATGACTATCAAAAATTTTTGGTCAAAAGAAATGCCTGCAGATTTTTCAAAAGTTTCCTATAGATCTATTTTAGAGTAGACAGATATGGCGGTATATCAAAGTCTGTCAAAATTCTTTTATCTTTATTGCCCTCTTTTACAAGGCATCATTTACCTATTTTACACAATACCACTTACTTTTTACTCCACATACATTATAGTATTTACATAAGGACAAGTGACCAAGTCGTAAACATCAATCATTACCATTACAAAATCCTTCCCGTCTTCAAAAGTTTCGATCTCTTCTTACTTGTCGATCACCGTATAAGAGCTTGTATGTGGGTACGCCTATATATAACATGTATAGTACTGATGTCCTCAGTAATTTCGGCATGTCTAGTGGTTCAGACAATTTCAGTCTCTCGCGGTGGCATCTACAGTACAAAATACTAAACGTGAACCATAAAGTTCAGTAAATATGATGATGCAATGATGTATTTCAAACATACATGGGCCCCAATCCCTATTATAATGTACCGTATGAGCTTAGAATAACATGGCCTTTTTCTTGCGTGCAAACCAATATCAACGCATCCATCGTTGCCCATCGAGACTCAGGATGCCACATCATTATATCATACATACAAATTCAAAGCGTGGCCTACATATATACAGCGCTCAAGGTGCTTATCCGCAGTCCTAAGGCCACCAAGGGACCTCCTGGAACTGTTTGTATACAAGTGTCGAATTTCCAATACCCTATTTTTGGCTACCCTTAATAACCGTTAGGAGCCTCAAAGCGGTACAATTATTCGGACATAATAGTACGGTACATTTATAATGGGATTCACGTTCAAAATTTTCAACTGCAACTCTATTAGCATGACAGCACAAGTATGCATGATCTTGAAAAACACAATTATTCCTACATTTTTCAAATAAACTTAATGCACATGTAACATACTACCATGTCACATAACAAAAGAAACAACCACATATAAACACATATTTACACATATTAATGTATTTTGCACTGTAGTTGGAAAAAAATCAATATTGACCTTTTTCGCGATTTCCTTGATCAATATCTGCATTAACACAATAATCTCTACATTAATCAAATCTTATCTTATTATTTTTCGATTGTCACATCTAGACTAAACTTATAAGATAATATAGGTTATTTAATAGCATACCCCTAATAAAAATAATAATACTAGCTTATTATCAACTAGTAGTAATAATAATAATATTAATAATATAAATGAAACTAAAGTTATCGTCATTAACTAAATCCCATAAAATTATTACATGTACAATTTAAGTTAGTCAATATACTACCATATTACTTTCTCATTTCATGCTTGATCCACTTTTCATTTCAATTAACACACACATATATATACATCCATACCTATTAGTAAATTTCTTATTCAATTCATATTCTTCTTTACCACATTTCCATCATATCTTACCATTGATACTATGCATTATAACAATTTTTCTTCAGATTTATCACATAACTAGCTCAAAGTAATTTAAGTTTAAGCCTCAAGTACTAATTGTTATCTGTCTTCCCATTTGAATTTACCACTTATATAATTATAGTAGTGACCCAATTTCCACACCCATTATCATGATGATATTAACAATTATTATACCAAGTTATTTTATATCCCTACTCACTTCTTCCTTACTCACTATTTTTCCCCCAAAACTATTTTATACAATCCTTAATAATGTGAGCTAAGTAAACTAAAACCCAATATATCTTCAACTAGTTTAAAAGTTTTAAAATTTCCAAAGTTAAGATTTTGAAATGAAAAAATTATAATTTATCTTCATTGATGTTATTAATTAAACTTAACTATAATATTATCTTTTATCAATTACTAAAGAACCATAAAGCAACAAATTTAATTCCTATTTATAAACCAAATAAGTACTTAAAATAATTAACTAACGAAAAATTTAAAATAATTAACTAAAGAAAAATTTAAAATAATTAACTAAAGAAGAGACATACCTTAAGGAGTTAAAATGATGGGAAAAATGGAATGTCACATTTCACAACTATCCTTTATTTATAGTTTATGGTGGGGATTAAGTGTGCAATTTATGAAATTGCGCATATAACCCC
>NW_019245129.1:0-1517 GCF_002742605.1 Olea europaea var. sylvestris | reverse complement strand
TCATTTTATTTTTCATCTGCCTTAGTTAAAGAATTTCCAAGTCACATTTTATGAAATCCTGTACAGGTTCTGTGTAAATTATCTGTACTTGCAGAATTATTGTCATAGATGAATCCTGCGATGCGTACAATAAATTCTTTACAGGATGTGTATAGGAATTCAAAACAAATGATGTGGCATAATTCTAATTTATTTTGTTTTTCATGTGTCCTAGTTAAAGAATTACTTGGTCACATTTTAAAATCCTTTTCAGGTTCTGTGTAAATTCCCCGTACTTACAGAATTATTGTAAAAAATGAATTCTGCAATGCGTACAGGAAATTCTTCACAGGAACTGCACGTGAATTGAAAACAAACGATGTGGCATAATTCTAATTCATCTTCTTTTTCGTCTTCCTTAGCTAAAGAATTGCTAGGTTACATTTTTTTAAATCCTTTACAGGTTTCTATGTAAATTCCCTGTACTTGCAGAATTATTGTCATAAATGAATCCTGCAATGTGTACAAGAAATTCTTCACGGGAACAACATAGAAATTCAAAACAAATGATGTGGAAAAATTCTAATTCATTTTATTTTTCATCTGCCTTAGTTAAACAATTGCCAAGTCAAATTTTTAAAATCCTGTACAGGTCTGTGTAAATTCCCCGTACTTCCAGAATTATTCTCATAAATGAATCCTGCTATGCGTACAGGAAATTCTTCACAGAAAATTCTCGGTACTTGCAGAATTATTGTCATAAATGAATCATGCTATGAGTACAGAAAATTCTTCACAGAAAATTCTGTACTCAAAGCATGATTCATTTATGACAATAATTCTGCAAGTACCGAGAATTTACACATAAATCGTGTATAGGTTCTGTTTAAAGAATTGGTAAGTCACATTTTTTTTAAATCGTGTATAGGTTCTGTTTAAATTCCCGGTACTTGTAGAATTATTGTCATAAATGAATCCTGCTATGCGTGCAGGAAATTCTTCACAGGAATTCAAAACATATGATGTGGCATAATTCTAATTCATTTTGTTTTTCATCTGCCTTAGTTGAATAACTGTTAGGTCACATTTTTTAAAAACCTGTACAGGTTCTGTGTAAATTCTTGATACTTGCAGAATTATTGTCATAAATGAATCCGGATATGCGTACAGGAAATTCTTCACAGGAACTGTACAGGAATTCAAAACAAATGATGTGGCACAATTCTAATTCATCTTGTTTTTCATTTGCCTTAGTTAAAGAATTGGTAGGTCACATTTTATAAAATCCCGTACAGGTTCTGTGTAAATTTTCTGTACTTGCAGAATAATTGTCATAAATGAATCCTGCTATGCATACAAGAAAATCTTCACAGGAACTGAACAGGAATTCAAAACAAATGATGTCGCATAATTCTAATTCATTTTGTTTTTCATCTGCCTTAATTAAAGAATTGTCAGGTCACATTTTTTAAAATCCTGTACATGTTCTGTGTAAATTCCCTGTACTTGCAGAATTATTGTCATAAATGAATCCTGCA
>NW_019245128.1:0-1517 GCF_002742605.1 Olea europaea var. sylvestris | reverse complement strand
TACCGAACGTTAGAGATTAACCACTGACACTCAGATAGTTATCCATGTGGAATCTCTTGACGGGTCTCCAATGTTTTGTTCTACAACAAAAAACATCCACGTGTTTATTTAAGTGTCACTACACTTTAGCTTGTGAGATTAGCTACTTACTTCACAAGTAAGAAATGTCACACGTGATGGTCTATCCGTAACAACGATATCCGTATCTCGTTATTACTTACGACCACAGACGATTTAAGATTCAATCAGATGTAATTTGTATCTCACAATCACAACTCCTTGTGATTAACAAATTACGAAGATTTGAATCTACGGACTCTATTATTTATTTAATTGTCTATTAATTAAATAATGGATCTGCCATTTAATTGCATTAATTATATATAAAAGTATTTATGTCCAAAGTTGATTGGACCTAGGGCATAATACTTACACATTTGACATACGAACATTTCTTCAACATAGAGGGGTATGCCGTACCGAAGTACCATTTGACATAAACCATTAACATAGAGGGATATGCCATACCTGAGTACCATTTGACATACAAACATTAACATGAATCGAAACTTATAGCTTAACACGATTAAACACATTACACCTCTACTACCTTGATTGATGCTTTTGAAAACTTGGATTGAAAACTTCGATGAAACTTGGACGTTGAAAGAAATGCACTCCTTAGATGTTTGAAAACCGTTGAGAATTGATGCTTGAAAATACTTCTTAAACTTCTAGGAAAAAATAGTTTTCCTTCCTCTCTTTTTCTCTCTTGGAAACTCTTTCTTTAGTATGTAAAATCTCTTACTTTTTGGTGTGAGAAAAATGAGTGAAATGAAGTCTCTATTTATAGGTAAATATTCCATAACTTAAAGCTAATAAAGGGTCAAATTTCATTTAAGAGAGAAAACATGGGTGCCATTTAAGTTTGAGGTTAAATGCTTCAATTTAGTGGAGTTTTTATTGCCAAAAACGTGGGTAGCCCTTTGAAAAAATAATTGATGAAAATAAATATTTAAATTCTAGAGAAAAACGAGAATTTTCATTTCAGGCAGTTCCGGTCGACCGGTTGTAGTCCGGTTGACACTGCACAGCTTTCAGGGTTTTTATCATAACTTCTTCTCCCGATATCCAATTGAGGTAATTCAAAGTGCGTTGGAAAGCTAATTCAAAGAGCTACAACTTTTATTTAGATATCATTTTCCAAATCGAATGTTTCCTATATCGAAAATGGGTCTCAAATGAGACTAAAAATCTGAAGTATACTTTAGTCATCCAATATTCATGTCTTAGTGCTACTAAGGTGTCTAGAATTTTTTGGGGTTCTACATCCCCCACACCTTAATTAAAATTTCGTCCTCAAAATTTACCTTCTAATTGGAGGAATAGTGTTGGCTACTTGTCTTTGGCTTCTTCTTCTTTTTCCCAAGTGGATTCTTCTACGCCGTAATGATTCCACTGTATCTTAACCAGCTGAATCTCTTTATTCCTTAGTTTATGCACTTTTCGATCCAATA
>NW_019245127.1:0-1517 GCF_002742605.1 Olea europaea var. sylvestris | reverse complement strand
AGTTATCATGAAATCGAAAACCACTTTTCATTGGCTCGATTCCAATCGAATTAGACTAGCAAATCGCCGAAAACGAACAAACCTGAAGTTATCATGAAATCGAAAACCACTTTTCATTGGCTCGATTCCAATCGAATTGGACTTGCCATTCGTAAAAGACGAAGAAACCCGAAGTTATCATGAAATCAAAAATCACTTTTCATTAGCTCGATTCCAATCAAATTAGACATGCAATTCGCCAAAGACGAACAAACCCGAAGTTATCATGAAATGGAAAACCACCTTGCATTGGCTCGATTCCAAATGAATTAGACTAGAAATTAGCTGAAAATGATCAAACTCAAAATTATCATGAAATTGAAAACCACTTTTCATTGGCTCGATTCCAATCGAATTAGACTAGCAATTCGCAAAAAATGAACAAACCCGAAGTTATCGTGAAATCGAAAACCACCTTTCATTGCCTCGATTCTAATCGAATTAGACTAGCAATTCGCAAAAAATGAACAAACCCGAAGTTATCGTGAAATCGAAAACCACCTTTCATTGCCTCGATTCTAATCGAATTAGACTAGCAATTCGCAAAAAATGAACAAACCCGAAGTTATCGTGAAATCGAAAACCACCTTTCATTGCCTCGATTCTAATCGAATTAGACTAGCAAATCGCCGAAAACGAACAAACCTGAAGTTATCATGAAATCGAAAACCACTTTTCATTGGCTCGATTCCAATCGAATTAGACATGCAATTCGCCAAAGATGAACAATCCTGAAGTTATTATGAAATCGAAAACAACCTTTCATTGGCTCCAATCCAATCAAATTAGACTTACAATTCGCAAAAAATGAACAAACTCGTAGTTGTCATGAAATCGAAAACCACTTTTCATTGGCTCCGTTCGAATCGAATTAGACAAACAACTCGCAAAAAAGAACAAACCCGAAGTTATCATGAAATCAAAAACCACTTTTCGTTGGCTCGATTACAATCGAATTAGACTAGCAATTAGCTAAAAACGATCAAACCCGAAGTTATCATGAGATCGAAAACCACTTTTCATTATCTCGATTTCAATCGAATTAGACTAGCAATTCGCAAAAAATTAACAAACCCGAATTTATTGTGAAATCGAAAACCACTTTTCCTTGCCTCGATTCTAATCGAATTACACTAGCATTTCGCAAAAAACAAACAAACCCGAAGTTATCGTGAAATCAAAAACTACTTTCCATTGGCTCGATTCTAATCGAATTAGACTGGTATTTCGCCCAAAATCAACAAACCCGAAGTTATCATGAAATCGAAAATCGTTTTTCATTGGCTCGATTCCAATCGAATTAGACTAGCAATTTTTCGAAAACGATGAAGCCCGAAGTTATCATGAAATCGAAAACCACTTTTCATTGGCTCGATTCTAATCGAATTAGAGTAGCAATTCGCCGAAATTGATCAGACCCAAAGTTATCATGAAATCATAGGCAACTTTTCATTGTCTCAATTCCAATCGAATTAGAC
>NW_019245126.1:0-1517 GCF_002742605.1 Olea europaea var. sylvestris | reverse complement strand
TTGGCCGAAATTTGACATGTTAATCGGAAACAAAAATCGCACCGGGGGCAATTTCGTCATTTTTCGCTACTGTGTCGGAATGGGCTCAAATTTTACAGGTTGATCGAGAACAAAAATCGCGCCGGGTGAATTTCTTCATTTTTCGCAACTGTGTCGGAATTGGCTTACACTTGACAGGTTGATCGGAAACAAAAATCGCGCCGGGGGCAATTTCGTCAATTTTCGCGACGATGTCAGAATGGGCTAAAATTTGAATGGTTGATCGGAAACAAAATCCGCGCCGAGGATAATTTCGTCATTTTTCGCGATTGTGTCGGAATGTTCTGAAATTTGACAGGTTGATCGGAAACAAAAATAACGCTGAGGTCAATTTCGTCATTTTTCGCGACTGTGTCGGAATGGGCTAAAATTTAACTGGTTGATCGGAAACAAAAATCGCGCCTGGGGCAATTTCGACATTTTTCGCGATCGTGTCGGAATGGGTTAAAAATTGACAGGTTGATCGGGAACAAAGACTGCATCGAGGGCAATTTCGTCATTTTTTGCAATGGTGTCGGAATGGGCTAAAATTTGACTGGTTGATCGGGAACAAAAATCGCGCGCGGGGGCAATTTCGTCATTTTTCGCTACTGTGTCGGAATGGGCTCAAATTTAACAGGTTGATCGAGAACAAAACCCGCGCCGGGTGAATTTCGTCATTTTTCGCAACTGTGTCAGAATTGGCTTAAATTTGACAGGTTGATAGGAAACAAAAATCGCGCCTGGGGCAATTTCGTCATTTTTCGCGACGATGCCAGAATGGGCTAAAATTTGAATGGTTGATCGGAAAAAAATCCGCGCCGAGGATAATTTCGTCATTTTTCGCGACTGTGTCGGAATGGGCTGAAATTTGACTGGTTGATCGGAAACAAAAACTGCGCCTGGGGCAATTTCGTCATTTTTCGCGACCGTGTCGGAATGGGGAATTGGTTAAAATTTGACAAGTTGATCGGGAACAAAAACCGCGCCGGGGGCAATTTCTTCATTTTTCGTGACTGTGTCGGAGTTGGCTAAAATTTGATTGGTTGATCGGGAACAAAAACTGCGCCGGGGGCAATTTCGTCATTTTTCGCGACTGTGTCGGAATTGGCTACAATTTGACTCCTTGATCGGGAACAAAAACAGCGCCGGGGGCAATTTCGTCATTTTTCGCTACTGTGTCGGAATTGGCCAAAATTTGACAGGTTGATCGGAAACAAAAACCGCGCCGGGGGCAATTTCGTAATTTTTCGCGACTGTGTCGGAATTGGCTAAAATTCGACTGGTTGATTGGGAACAAAAACCGCGCAGGGGGCAATTTGGTCATTTTTCGCGACTGTGTCGGAATTGGCTACAATTTATCGGGAACAAAAACAGCGCCGGGGGCAATTTCGTCATTTTTCGCGACGGTGTCGAAATTGGTTAAAATTTGACAGGTTGATCGGGAACAAAAACCGCGCCGGGGGCAATTTCGGCATTTTTCGTGACTGTGTCGGAAT
>NW_019245125.1:0-1517 GCF_002742605.1 Olea europaea var. sylvestris | reverse complement strand
CCTTGGCCCAAATGTCCTTAAACAAGGTTAGAATTCTAGTTCTGACACACATGTATGGTTGGGGTGGTGTTGTTGGTTTAATAGTCTTCAGTTTTATTTAAACGAACTTAAAATTTGGTTTAGACATTAGCCAATAAATTACCTTAAGAGGATTCGGTGGGAACAATCAACACGTTAAATTGGCTTTAATGTGATATATTGTAAATAATTAGCATTCACCACTCCATGCTGGTGAAGTTTCATTTCTGTCGATAATGTGGAGGAGTTGGTGGCCATATTGGGTTGCAGGATTGTGCAACTGTCTATGTCATATCTTGGGCTCTCCTTAGGAGCACGATTTAAAAGTATACACATTTGGAACAGTATTGTAGAAAGGGTAGAGAGGAGGTTAGCGGGTTGGAAGCATATGTACCTCTCAAAGGGGGGTTGTCTTACCCTCATTAAGTTCATCCTATCGAATCTCCCTACTTACTTCTTGTCAATGTTTCCTACTTCAGTCTCAGTGGCAAAAAGATTAGAAAGGATTCAAAGCAATTTTCTATGGGGATGGTTAGGGGAGGAGAGGAAACTTCAGTTGGTTAATTGGGATACAGTTTGTTCTCCTATAAGGACGGGGGCCTTAGATTGAGGAGTCTTGTAAGTGGTTGTGGCAATTCGGTGTGTAGAGGGAGAGTTTTTGGAGAGAAATTATTGAGGCGAAATATGGTGTTATGGAGGGGGATGGTGCTCAGACAAGGATCATGGTTCTTATGGGGTGAGTTTGTGGAGTTATATCCAACAAGAGTGGAAAGAATTTTGAGATATATTGACGTATGTGGTAGGGAATCACAATACTAACAGATTTTGGAAAGATTGTTGGTTTGGAAATCAACCGTTAAGAGTGGGGTTTCCTTCTCTGTATCGTATTACTCTGATGCCATCTGCTATGGTGAATGAAGTCTTACATATATATAATGAGAATCTCTGCTGGAACATTGTTTTTGGGAGGGGTCTATAGGATTGGGAGTTGGATGATTATGCGTTACTCCTTACCTCTTTGTATGATGTGCACAGCAAGGTAGGAGAGGGTGATTGTAGCAGGTGGAGGTTAGCACAAAATGGTATTTTCGCATTTGGCACTTATTTTTAGATCCTTGCTAGACCTGTGGAGAGCTCATTCCCTTGGAAAATGGCATGGCAATGTAAACTACCCCCTCGGTTGGCACTTTTACCATGGACGATTGTGAGGTGATAGGTGTTAACGGTGGATAATCTCCAAATAAGGGATTTTTATATTATGAAGTGGTCTTATATGTGTAGGAGGAATAGGAGACGATTAACCACTTGTTCCTTCATTGTGACGGTGCTCGTTCCCTGTGAAATAATATTCTAGCTTCTCAACAGGATTGGGTATTTTCATGGCGTATGGAGGATGTATTGAAAGCATGGAGAAGCTTTCGTAATAAGGATAACAAACTTCTTTGGAACCTTATTCCAGAAGCATTGTCTGATGTGTGGAAGGAGAGAAACAACTGATG
>NW_019245124.1:0-1517 GCF_002742605.1 Olea europaea var. sylvestris | reverse complement strand
AGCTATGCAAGAGAAACTTCAAGCTCTTCAGGAAAATTAAACATGGGATATTGTTGAGTTAATTGTTCCAATGGTCACTAATTTATGTCTATGTCTTCAATTGCTCACTGAAATTTAAGATATCAAATTTTGGTCACTAAACTTTAAAAAAATCAGACGTGACTTATTGGTATAACAATCGTAATGAAATTGGTGATGTGGCTAACGAAATGTACATGTGCCACCCCGTCATACCATTAAAATTTGAAATTGTCGAATTTTGATCACTAAACTTTGGAAAACGTTTTTGATTGCTCACTAAACATATTTTATTGCACGCTAAACTTTAAAGCGGTCGGATTTTGACCACTAAACTTTGAAATGATCAAATTTTGACGCCTAAATTTTGAAAAAGTCTTCTATTGCTTACTAAACTTTTAGGTGATCGAATTTTGATCACTAAAGTAAGAGAAACATCTTTTATTGTTCACAATAAATTTGAATTAAATTAAAATTCGCTGTTAAAATTTGAATTAAAATTAATTCTAATAACAAATTTAGTCCATATTTAAATTTGGATTTTTATCAAAGTCAAAGTCAACAGATAATTTTGACCGCACATTTCATCAACTTTTATCGAAATTTGCTAAAAATTTTATTTAATCCCCATCAAAAAGCTTATTCTGTGTTTCCTTGTAAAATTCAAATATTAAAATTTAGATTTAATTTAATTTTAATAAAAAATTTATTGTATATTTTTTTGGCAAAATTCAAATATTATGATAGACAACACTTACAAAGCTGTGCAAAAGAAATGACTATTATACACACTAAATTTGTTACTACATTAGATTACTTTAATATTTGAATTTTAAAACAAAACGCACAATAGTTGGAATTAAATTAAATTCGAATTTACTGTGACGAATAGTAGACATTTTTCAAAGTTTAGCGGCCAAAATTCGTCCATCTCAAGGTTTAGTAACCAAAAATCAATCACCTCAAAGTTCATGAATAAAAGAAAACGTTTTTCTAAGTTTATTGAGCAACCAAAGACATTTTCCAAAGTTTAGTAGCTAAAATTTGATCACCTCAAAGATTAGTGGTCGAAATTCGATTATCTCAAAGTTTAATGAGCAATGGAAGATGGTTTTTCAAAATATAGTGAGCAATCAAAGACGTTTTCCAAAGTTTAGTGGCTATTATTCGATCGTCTCCAAATTTAACGACGTAACAGGGGCGTCACATGTGCATTCTATCAATCACGTAATCATTTCCGTTAAAGATTTTAAGCGGAATTTATACCAATGAGTAACTTCCAACATATTCAAAGTTTGATGGCTAAAACTCAACATCTAAAATTTCAATGAGCAACTGAAGACATAACAAAAGTTCAGTGACCATTGAAATAATTTACCCGATATTGTTCCTTATCTCCTAGTGGCAAACTTATTGGGTGTAAATGGGTCTATTCCATTAAATTTCGCTCTGATGGATCGATAGATCACTATAAGGTCATTTCATGGTCCTCGGTGTTA
>NW_019245123.1:0-1517 GCF_002742605.1 Olea europaea var. sylvestris | reverse complement strand
CTTGGATAGTCGGCGTACGGAGAATTGAACGTAACTTTTACACACAGTGTCTGTTTCGGGCCCATAAGTACTTTTTGGAAATGTAGCGACCGTTTTGGATTGAACTTAAGACTTCATTGTGACGTATGAGAGAATTTGGCCATTTTTCGAAAGAATGGGCACTAGCATATTTGGAACGCTTGGATAGTCGGCGTACGGAGAATTGAGCGTAACTTTTGCACACGGTGTCCGTTTCGGGCCCATAAGTACTTTTTGGAAATGTAGCGACCGTTTTGGATCTAACTTAAGACTTCGTCATGACGTATGAGGGATTTTAGCGATTTTCAAAAGAATGAGCACTTGTATATTTGGAACGCTTGGATAGTCGGCGTACGGAGAATTGAACGTAACTTTTGCACACGGTGTCCGTTTTGGGCCCATAAGTACTTTTTGGAAATGGAGCGACCGTTTTGGATTGAACTTAAGACTTCATCGTGACGTATGAGGGATTTCGGCCATTTTTCGAAAGAATTAGCACTTGCATATTTGGAACGCTTGGATAGTCGGCGTACGGAGAATTGAGCGTAACTTTTGTACACGGTGTCCGTTTCGGGCCCATAAGTAATTTTTGGAAATGTAGCGACCGTTTTGGATTGAACTCACAAATTCGTCATGACATATGAGGGATTTTGGCCATATCTCGAAAGAATAGGCACTTGCATATTTGGAACGCTTGGATAGTCGGCGTACTGAGAATTGAGCGTAACTTTTGCACACGGTGTCCGTTTCGGGCCCATAAGTACTTTTTGGAAATGTAGCGACCGTTTTGGATTGAACTTAAGACTTCATTGTGACGTATGAGAGATTTCGGCCATTTTTCGAAAGAATGGGCACTAGCATATTTGGAACGCTTGGATAGTCGGCGTACGGAGAATTGAGCGTAACTTTTGCACACGGTGTCCGTTTCGGGCCCATATGTACTTTTTGGAAATGTAGCGACCGTTTTTGATTGAACTTAAGACTTCGTCGTGACGTACGAGGGATTTTAGCGACTTTTCAAAAGAATGGGCACTTGCATATTTGGAACGCTTGGATAGTCGGCGTACGGAGAATTGAGCGTAACTTTTGCACACGGTGTCCGTTTCGGGCCCATAAGTACTTTTTGGAAATGGAGCGACCGTTTTGGATTGAACTTAAGACTTCATTGTGACGTATGAGGGATTTCGGCCATTTTTCGAAAGAATTAGCACTTGCATATTTGGAACGCTTGGATAGTCGGCGTACGGAGAATTGAGCGTAACTTTTGCACACGGTGTCCGTTTCGTGCCCATAAGTACTTTTTGGAAATGTAGCGTTCGTTTTGGATTGAACTCACAACTTCGTCGTGACATATGAGGGATTTTAGCGATTTTTCAAAAGAATGAGCACTTGCATGTTTGGAACGCTGGGATAGTTGTCGTACGGAGAATTGAGCGTAACTTTTGCACACGGTGTCCGTTTCGGGCCCATAAGTACTTTTTGGAAATGTAGCGACCGTT
>NW_019245122.1:0-1517 GCF_002742605.1 Olea europaea var. sylvestris | reverse complement strand
AGCGTGACTTTTGCATACGGTGTCCGTTTTGGGCCCATAAGTACTTTTCGAAAATGTAGCAATCCTTTTGGATTGAAACTACCCTTTTCCTCACATCGTATGAGTGATTTCGGCCATTTGTGGAAGAAAAAGCACTTGCTTATTTGGAATGCTTGGATTGTCGGCGATCGAAGAACTGAGTGCGGCTATTGCATATGGTGTCTGTTTTGGGCCCATAAGTACTTTTTGAAAATGTAGCGACCTATTTGAATTGAACTCACCGCTTCGCCGTGACGTATGATGGATTTTGGCCATTTGTGGAAGAACAAGCACTTGCTTATTTGGAATCCTTGGATTGTCGACGATCGAAGAACTGAGTCTGACTTTTACATACGATGTCCGTTTTAGGCCCATAAGTACTTTTAGGAAATGTAGCGATCCTTTTGGATTGAAACCACCCTTTTCCTCATGTCGTATGAGTGATTTCGGCCAGTTGGGGAAGAACAAGCACTTGCTTATTTGGAATGCTTGGATTGTCGGTGATTGAAGAACGGAGTGTGACTTTTACATACGTGTCCGTTTTGGGCCCATATGTACTTTTCAAAAATGTAGCAATCCTTTTGCATTGAAACCACCCTTTTCCTCACATCATACAAGGGATTTGGGCAGTATGTTGAAGAACAAGCACTTGATTACTTGGAATGCTTAGATTGTCAGCGATCGAAGAACTAAGCGTGATCTTGCATACAGTGTTTGTTTTCGGCCCATAAATACTTTTCGAAAATGTAGCGATCCTTATGGATTGAACCCATCCTTTCTCTCGCGTCGTATGAGTGATTTCGACCATTTGGGGAAGAATAAGCACTTGCTTATTTGGAATGCTTGGATTGTCAGCGATCGAAGAACTGAGTGTGACTGTTGCATATGGTGTCCGTTTTGGGCGCATAAGTACTTTTCAAAAATGTAGCGACCCTTTTAAATTGAACTCACCGCTCCGCCGTGATGCATGATGGATTTTGGCCCTTTGTGAAAGAACAAGCACTTGCTTATCTGGAACCCTTGGATTCTCGACGATTGAAGAACTGAGTGTGACTTTTGCATATGGTAACCGTTTTGGACCCATAAGTACTTTTTGGAAATGTAGAAATCCTTTTGGATTGAACCCACCCTTTTCCTCGCATCGTATGAGTGATTCCGACCATTTGTGGAAGAACAAGAACTTGCTTATTTGGAATGCTTGGATTGTCGGCGATCGAAAAACTAAGTGTGACTTTTGCATACGGTGTCCATTTTGGGCCCATAAGTACTTTTCGAAATGTAGCGATCCTTTTGGATGGAAACCACCCTTTTCCTCACATCGTATGAGTGATTTTGGCCATTCATGGAAGAACAAGCCCTGCTTATTTGGAATGCTTGGATTATTGGCGATCGAAGAACTGAGTGTGACTATTGCATACGGTGTCCGTTTCGGGCCCATAAGTACTTTTTGAAAATGTAGCGACCCATTTGAATTGAACTTACCGCTTCTCCATGACATA
>NW_019245121.1:0-1517 GCF_002742605.1 Olea europaea var. sylvestris | reverse complement strand
GGGTTGTGTAATCAAAAGGTCATTCGCATCGCCGTTATCGTTGAGTTGTTTGATTCATTAATTCTTGGGGTTCAATCACAAATCCGGAGGAGATTTCAAGATTGTGTGATTAAGAGGTCGTTTGTTTCATATACGTTCGGTTGCTTAGTTCACTTTTGCGGGTTAATTTCTAAACCTTGATCAGTATTTGGGCGTTTTTGGAATCCAGTGTCAATTCCTGTGAATTCAAAGTAACCTTCCTAATCGAATTCGCATCATACCCTTTACTGGTCTCAAGAAACACTGACTCAACCATGAAAAAAAAAAGATTCGCATTCTTTTTTTTCAAGATTATAAATTACCATAAAAAGAGCTTGTTTTATTTGTACAATAATATTAAAATATTTTAGAAATCACTAAAAATTTTAACAAGACATCTTACTTTTTCCACATGTAGTACAAAAAGTTTAATTTAATAAAATATTATAAGTTAAAAAAAAGTTTACTTTAAGATAAGAAAATTACGTTAAAACTAAAAATTTAATTTTGAATACTTATTTAATTTTCTTCTCCCAACATATTGAGAAATACATCATTGGATAATCCACTCAAATCAACACACCTCAAATTTTGAATCTCTCAAATCACGATATATTGGACACTAGAAGGATAAATGTGTTAGTATATAGTTGGATATATTTGGGAACTCTGATTTTTAGGGATTGTATTTATTTGGTTTGCTCATAGATTAAATGACTGTACAAATATATACAATAGGTGAACACAATGGGAAGGCAAGTTTTCAGACATTCCTCTTGATTTTCTTGGTCTCTTTAACATAGTATCAGAGCTAGCGTTCTAAATCCTTATCGGGTGTGAATTTATCTTCCCTCAAACCTTGCCGTTCCCGATTATAAGTGTCGGCAGTCTATATTTCGGTGTGTTGGGGTCGTTCGTTAATGCGGTTGTTGGTGGGCATGTGGATTTCGGTCCCTGGTCTACATATTTTCGGTTCCGACGGAACTGTTCATTGGTTTCTCTCGATGTTTAAGGTGGGTTCAACCTTTGGTCATCAGGGTATACACGGTGAGTCTGAGTTTCTTGTGTGTATACCGTTGCCTCTGGTCATCTACATATTTTAGGCTCCCCTCGTAGTCTGACTTTTGTGTTTCCTATGTTCGGTTTTTTGTTTTTGTTTTTGTTTTTTTTTTTTTTGGCACAAGTTTTGTGGTTTGTGGTCTTATTTATTTATTGGGTTAAATGTTTTTTTTCGTCTTGTCATTTGACAAGCTAGACTCATTTCTTATTCATTTTAACAACAAAAATTACTCAACTTGGGAGTTTCAATACCAATTATTTATCAAAGAAAAAAAGTTATGGGATCATCTTGATGAAAGTGATCCCGCTCTTAAAGTTGTGGAGGCTTTGTCAAAGTGGAAAATTAAAGATGCTCGAGTTATGATCTGGATCCTTAGTTTAGTTGAGCCTCACTTTATTCTCAATCTGAGGCTTTACAGAATGCTGCTAATATGTGAGAT
>NW_019245120.1:0-1517 GCF_002742605.1 Olea europaea var. sylvestris | reverse complement strand
ACGAGTCGTTCCCAATCAACCTGCCAAATTTCAGGCTATTCCAACATAGTCGCGACAAAAGACAAAATTGCCCCTGGTGCGATTTTTCTTTTTTAATTTTCTGTCCGGCACTACTTCAACCTGACATAATTAATACGAAAATTAATTATTCGGAGTCCCAAACGAAGGAATTTGGCTAAAGTCCCGTGATCACGGGCCTGTGCCACGAGTCCAATTTCGTGGGCCGTTACCAATCAACCTGCCAAATCTCGGCCCATAACGACACCGTTGCGACAAATGACAAAATTGCCCCTGGTGTAGTTTTTCTTTGTTAATTTTCTGTCCAGCACTTCTTCAACCTGACATAATTAATACAGAAATTAATTATTCGACGGCCCAAATGAAGGAATTTGGCTAAAATCCCGTGATCTCGGGTCTATGCCCCGAGTCCAATTTCACGGGCCATTTCCAATCAACCTGCCAGATTTCGGCCCATTCCGACACCGTCAAGACAAATGAAAAAAATTGCCCCTAGTGCGGTTTTTCTTTGTTAATTTTCTGTTCAACACTTCTTCAACCGGACATAATTAATGCGGAAATTAATTATTCGTCGGCCCAAACAAAGGAATTTGGCTAAAATCACGTGATCTTGGGGCTGTGCCCAGAGTCCAATTTCGCGGGCCGTTTCCAATCAACCTGCCAAATTTTGGCCCATTCCGACACCGTCGTGACAAATGACAAAATTGTGCCTGGTGAAGTCTTTCTTTGTTAATTTTCTGTCCAGCACTTCTTCAACCTGACATAATTAATACGGAAATTAATTATTTGGAGGCCAAAACAAAAGAATTTGGCTAAAATTCCGTGATCTCGGTTCTGTGCCCCAAGTCCAATTTCGCCAGCCGTTTCCAATCAACCTGCCAAATTTTGGCCCATTCCGACACCGTCGCGACAAATGAGAAAATTGCCCCTGGTGCGGTTTTGATTTATTGTTAATTTTCAGTCCAGCACTTCTTCCACCTAACATAATTAATAAGGAAATTATTTATTTGGAGGCCCAAAGAAAGTAATTTGGCTAAAATCTCTTGAACTCGGGTCTGTGCCCTGAGTCCAATTTCGCCAGTCGTTTCCAAACAACCTGCCAAATTTCGGCCCATTCCGATACCGTCGCGGCAAATGACAAGATTACCCCCGGTGTGGTTTTTCTTTGTTAATTTTCTTTCCAGCACTTCTTCAACCGGACATAATTAATACGGAAATTAATTATTTGGAGGCCCAAACGAAGGAATTTGGCTAAAATTCCGTTATCCCGGGTCTGTGCCCCGAGTCCAATTTCGCCAATCGTTTCCAAACAACCTGCCAAATTTCGGCCCATTCCGACACCGTCGCGACAAATGACAAAATTGCCCCCAGTGCGGTTTTGCTTTGTTAATTTTCTGTCCAGCACTTATTCAACCTGACATAATTAATGAGGAAATTATTTATTCGGAGGCCCAAATGAAGGAATTTGGCTAAAATATCTTCATCTCGGGTCTGTGCCC
>NW_019245119.1:86971-91765 GCF_002742605.1 Olea europaea var. sylvestris | reverse complement strand
ATCTTTCTCAACATTTCAGAACATGCATTGGTTTTTTAAAAACTTGCGAAGTACAGAAGCCAGGTCCTAACCATATACTTCATGGACTTGAAACATGGAAATAATCAGCCATGTTACATGTAGAAGACAACACAACCCAGTACGCTACCAAGATAATTTTCCAGCACATAATTTGTAGATTCTATGTATTAAAATGAAATATACTATCTAGAAAGCAATGCAGCTAAAATGCAGCCGTCTGTCCCCAACCTGTACCTCCTATTGCACTCACTATCCCCAACCTTTATTTCTTGCCATTACTACCCTCAACCTTTCATAAAATTAGCATCACCCGTCCTCAATACAGTATCTGTCGTGAATTTGTCCCTTAACTTTAAAATAAATACAAAAAAAGGAGAATAAAAACATAGAAACTTCATCATCTTTCCAAGCAGTATCCTTCAAACCTATAAAATCCATGGTTATCTTCCCCAAAATCTGACATTCCAACCATTCAATCATCAACAAATTCTAGTAAATTTTCACCAACTCCTACCAAGTCAGAGAATATAGGTTTTGTTGGAAATGGATTCCGGTGAATCAAGTTCTTCTCCTTCACGGGCGAGTTCACTAGTTCAAGTCCAAGATGAGCCAGCTATGCCAGGGACATGTGGAGGTTGGAGAATCACAGGAAGGACTGCAATGAATCTGGGGATTTGAAGTTACTGAGGAAGACCGGACCTTTTTTGATCCATCTTAATCCTTCAAAGAAAAAATTGTTTTGACAAGTGTGTACGCTCTTTCTATGAGAAATGATATAGACATAGTGGTTGTCTAACAAGAGACTAAGCAATTATAAAATTTTGCCTCGAGCAAGTCACATATTGTGCTTTTACCTGTTTCTAATTTTAGAAAGAAGATTTCATTTCAATTGGAATTTGGTTATTCACCGTGTACAACGGTCCCTGCTATGAATGGTTAAATCGCCTAGATGATACTTCTGAAAGAATGTGATTCTAACGATCTTTCTAGTTACTTCATTCTCTATTTCTATTTGAGAGGATCCTTTCCCAAATGCCATCTGTCAACACCATCTTTTTTTTTTAAAAATAATCAAATATTTTATTAATCAATGCATAATACACGGGAAGTGTACTATCAATTTAAACCAAAAAGGAACAACAAGAAATTAGGCAGCCCGTCAATATAACAAGTAGCCGCAACTTTACACCAAATATACAATGTCAAATTAAACAATTCTCTAATATGCTCTGTTGTTCGTGTTTGATCATCAAAACGAGGACTGTTTCTTTCTCTCCACACACACCATATGATGCAGTCCGGAATAATGTCCCATACAAGCTTGCTATCCTTATCGCGAAACTTTCTCCTCTGTGCCTTTAACACGTCTTCCATATGCCTCAGTAACACCCAATTCATGTGTTGCGACGCTAATATATCGTTCCACAGTAATCTAATAGTATCAGAATAAAGGAACAAATAGTCAATCGGCTCCCCATTCCTCCTACACATATAGCACCACTCTGTAACATAGAGACATCTTGTTCGAAGATTATCTACCGTTAACACCTTTCTCCTAACCACCATCCAAAGTAGAAATGCCACCCGTGGAGGCAATTTACATTTCCATACCATCCTTTAAGGGAATGAACTCTCCGAAAATCCCAATATGATTCTAAAGTAAGTGCCAATTGAAAATATACCATTCCGTGCCGACCTACAATCATCTTCTCTTGCTTTGATGTATTCCTCGTACAAAGTTTTCAAAAGCAGCGCATAATCGTCCATTCCCTATCCTGCAAACCCTAACTGAAAACAATGTTCCAGTTAAGACTCTCATTGAATATATCTAAAATATCATTCACCATGGAAGACGGTGCCAATGCAATACGATGTAAAGAAGGAAATTCCACTTTCAGCGATTGATCTCCACACTAACAATTATCCCAAAAACTGATGATATTATCATTCCCCACTACAAAAGTCAATCTATCCTGAAAATCGCTCAACCATCGCTAGATATATCGCCACAAACTCACCCCATAAGAACCACGACTCTCAACTGAGCACCATCCCTCCTCCATAACACCATATTTTGCCCCTATAATTTCTCTCCAATAACTCTTCCTCTCCGCTCCAAATCGCCACAACCACTTCCCCAGTAAGGCCTTATTAAACAGTAAAAGACTCCTCACTCCAAAACCACCGAAACTTATGGGAGAACAAATTAAATCCCACTTAACCAAATGTAATTTCCTCTCCTCCCTTAATTCTTCCCAAATAAACTCCCTTTGAATCCTCTTTAATCTTTTTGCCACTATCGCAGGAATAGGAAACAATGATAAGAAATAAGTAGGGATAACACCACCCTCAATCAAAGAATTCTACTTTACTTGCTCATTGTTCGACAACGCCTCCGACAATCAGAAAATTAAAGCCCCTGAAATAGATCTAAAAATTCAACATTATAAACGGATCTTTGGAAGTTCTGAAAATCTAAAAAATAAAATCAACAAAGAATGGGGAAAAAAATTTCTTCAAATCTAATTGATAAAGCAGTTCTATTAAAAAATAAAATAAAATAAAATAAAAAATCCTTCAAATCTAATTAATAGAGCAGCTCTATTTGCTCTTCATCCAGCAACAACCCCCCAAAACTCTGAAAATCTTTAAACAAAAAAAAAAAATAAAAAAAATCTACTTGATGAAGCTAGTCCGTATTGTAACGGACCTAGTTTCGTTACACCCGAACAACTATAATCGTGCGGCCTTAACATTCGACAATTCTCATCCCTCACGAGAAAACGTTAAATCAGCCTTTCCACGCTCACAAATAATTTAATCAATGAGGCTAAATTATAACCACTTTGAGAAGAAAATTTTGGAGTAAGGAATGTATGGAAAATAAGTAAAGTTGGAGAAACTTTCCTTGTATAAATGAAAGGAAAAACTTTACAATCTCTCTAATGAATAAACTCACTTCATTTTACATGATTTGCAAATGAAACTTCCATCTTTATTTATAGGCAAAAACCTTGTAAGTTACTTTCAAATCAATGATCATGATTTATTTGATCAAAGGACTCTTATTGGATACAAGTTAATTTAAACCTCCTTTGCATTCCACTTTACAACTCATGCTTAGTTGTCGTTAAGTGGACATTCTCTACCACTTTCCTTGCAAGTGGATACAACTCGTGCTTAGCTTGCATCTTTGATATTATCCTTGCCAACTCAATGTTAGCTTGCATCTTTGATAATATTTTTGACAACTCAATCTTAACTTGCATCTTTGATAATATCTTGCAAGTGGTACAAGTGGACAAGTTGCCCACTTGTATCCCCAAAATATCCGGCTGCAGATTCATGCATCTTTTCTTCCAAAATGGCTAGTTCGGGACGTAGAAAAACTTCATAAACGTGCTGGAAAATTACCTTGCTTTAGGCAGCTTGCGTTCTGCCAAACAGGCTGCCTACGTCCCCTACCACAAGCTGTCTGCATCCCCTACCGCAAGTTGTTCCGTCCTACTGAAACGCGTTACCCGCGTTGTTCTGCGACTCCTACCGGGACGGATCGATCGCGACCGTGTGGGGCGGGAATTGTCGAACGTTAAGGCCGCACGGTTCTAGTTGTTCGGGTGTAACGAAACTAGGTCCGTAACTTGAGGCTTGGCATGACACGGGAATGTCATGGCACAAAGTGGGAAAATGAGATAGACTTATGGCAAATAAGGTCTAAACTTCGACGGTACAAGGCGATGAGGGCGTTGCCAAATTCGGTGGGGGAGTGACTTAAACCCCATACGGTCGCGATCGATCAGTCTCGGTAGCAGCCTCAAAACAGTGTGGTAACGCGTTTCAGCAGTACGGAACAGCTTGCGGTAGGAGACGCAGACAACTTGCGACAGAGGACACAGGCAGATTCAGGCAGGGGACACTGACATCATGCGACAGGAGACGCAGGCAAACTCAGGCTAGGGACACTGGCAGCCTGTTGGGCAGAACGCAGGCTGCCTGAAGCAAGGCAGTTTTCCAGCAAGTTTATAAGATTTTTCTAAGTCCTGAACTAGCCATTTAAGAAAAAAATATGCATGAACCTGCAGCCGGATATTTTGTGGGTGCAAGTGGGCAACTTGCACAACTTGTCCACTTGTGCCACTTATAAAATATTATCAAAGATGCAAACTAAGATTAAGTTGACAAAGATATTATCAAAGATGCAAGCTAAGATTGAATTGGCAAGGATAATATCAAAGATGCAAGCTAAGCACGAGTTGTATCCACTTGTAAAGAAAGTGGTAGATAATGTCCACTTGACGACAATTAAGCATGACTTGTAAAGTGGAATGCAAATGAGATTTAAATCAACTTGCATCCAATAAGGACCCTTAAATCAAATAAATCATGACCATTGATTTGAAAGCAACTTGCAAGGTTTTTGCCTATAAATAAAAATGAAAGTTTCATTTGTAAATCTTGTAGAGTGAAGTGACTTTATTCATTAGAGAGATTGTAAAGTTTTCCCAACCTTACTTATTTTTCATACATTCCTTACTCAAAAATTCTCTTCTTAAAGTGGTTATAATTTAGCCTCATTGGTTAAATTATTTGTGAGCGTGGAAAGGCTGACTTAACGTTTTCTCGTGAGGGACGGGAATTGTCGAACGTTAAGACCGCACGATTCTAGTTGTTTGGATGTAACGAAACTAGGTCCGTGACAGTATGTTCCACATTCCTCACTGCATTCCTGGGGAGTGCTTTTGAGGCCACATTAATAGACAGAATCTAGGTGTG
>NW_019245119.1:25540-82284 GCF_002742605.1 Olea europaea var. sylvestris | reverse complement strand
TTTTTTAAATGCCTCGCCTAGGCTTGCTTAAGCTAGTAAAGTTTGAAACTTTAGCTCCACGCCTGCTTTTTAGAACATTGGTTGTAGGTAACACTTGTATCTTGGAAAGAATAATATTTGAATTGTACAAATCAAAAGAATGGGTAGCCATTGTTGAAAAGATGAAGCATCTAGGATTTTTTTTTAATGTAATTCAGCCATAAAATGTACATGTCTTGTTGGACTTAATCTGATGTGTGCAGAAAATCAAGTTAGAATCTATGTTATCACCCTAAGAGCCAAGCCAAATTTACTGAAACGTGGAAGCATTTCAACGATCGCTTGTATTTTGAGAAGCATAGGTATTAATGTTAAAAAAGATACAGAAAAGGGAAAAAAAAAAAAAAAAAAAAAAAAAAAAAATTAAAAAAAACTAAGTTTAGAAAAAAAAAAAAAAAAAAAACTAGCCAAATAAAAGGACGCAATCCTAATAAAATTAAACTTATTAAAGAAACCTAAAGTTTCTACATCTACCGTCCAAACACCTAAATTGACTTATCAAAAATGAAAATAGAAACAATAAAATCATAATATATAATGTACAGCTCCTAGCATAATGAATTTCGCAAAGACTTATATATAAATAGATAAATTAACCTGTGATCGATACAATTACAAATCTCTGTCTTGTTAGCCCGACAATGCCTGAAATCTGATATGCATATAATAAATGTGATTGTAGTCAACTTATTTTGTATGTTTTAATACTACTCTTGAAGGATTCTATACCTGAAGTATAAATTCAAGTGATATTAGCATGAGTGGGAGTAAATATGCATTGTTCTATTTTTCCATTAATCATGGTTCTGTCCCACTGGTTTTTCTGACAAAGTTTTTAATGAGGTAACTTTTGTAGCATACTCAAAAGAATAATGTACTCTTTTTCCATCATTAGGATTTTTTCCACATGATTTTTCCTAATAAAATTTGAAATTTTGAAATTTTTATTTCAAACAATTTATTACTATTAATGGGAACTGTTGTTTCTTCTGACCATATATAGCGGAAAAGAGATATATATGCAAAAGAAATTAAAATATCAACTAACCAGATAAAATGTCTCACTGATTAAAAGTGATAGTTTCATAGCTTTTACTGTTAAACAAACTCAAAGTGATAATATATTAATCCTAAATTTACAAGTCTTAACATTTAGTTGACCAATAAGCATCGGACTATGTCATGGTGCATTGTTATACAATTTAAACATTGGACAAGGTGACAGTCTACCTAGAATTTTCTCTTGCCCTGATTTGTAACATTTGTTATTGTCACTCCAACATTTTGGCTTACTTCAATTTCACACTCAATATGACGCCTTCACCAACTACGCAGGACAGATATTCCGCTTGGCTTTTAGCACCTCGAATTGCATTTGTATTGGAATGATTTGATTTCTGAATCTCGATTTCAAATGCCTACACCTTTTAATTTATACAGAGAATTGGTTGCAAATAGAAGTGAGGCTAGGACACACTTGACTTGTTAGATCTCCAGTTGTTTCCTTTCTAGTTTAGAGTTGGGCTGCATTTAGACCAACTCAAATGTTTTAGGCTATGAATAAAACCTGCTTCAAAAGCCAAGTAAAAAAAGTGCCTCCTAATAGGCTAGATTAAGGAGCACTCAGCACGCCTCCAACTGCCCGAGGCTTATGCCAGAAGGCTTGTGCCTCAGTAGCTTTGACTAATGGCACTTCAAGCATAATTTTTGAGGCTCTTATGAAGGCCTCGCTTCGCGTGAGGCACACTCAAGGCATGAGCCTCAGTGCTTTTGAAAACAGGGATCTTACTAATACTAAGCTCTGTACACTTTTCCACTATTTTCATCCACTTCCCATCTTGTATTCCTTAACTGAATATCCAGGTTGTTTATGATTTTGGGGGCTCTATCTAATAGTCTGATAAGACAGAAGCAAGTGGGCTGAAAATAATGTATTACAGATCAGTTTTATAATTAAAATAAGGAAAGATATGCATCCTGTTCCCTATTTCTCTCACTATGATTTTGTACCTGCCTCGAGTCTCACTTAGCATCTGTCCATGTTGTGTTTCAGTTTCAACGAAGGAACCGAGTATACAAGGAGGAACAGCGCCAACTAAGGGCAGCTGCACAAAAGGTCAAGGGAGGTGGAGATGATGGCCATCACTGATAATCGTTATTGGTTTTTCTTTTAATCAGTTGAAAAATGGAAGGAAAGTAATTGTTGTCTTGAGAACTTGTTGAAGATAAAGAAATAAGTATCCATGTGTTCTGGAACGTTGACAACATGACGAAGAATGTGTTTCTTGATGCAAAAGACTAGTTAAATTTGTTTTCTTTGTGTTGAGACACTTCGCCCCTTGCTACTTTCTGCTGGCACTGTGGCATTATGTTCAATTCTTGGATTGTTATTGATTCTGATTTTATCATTTGCTTTGGTTATTTCATTTTGGTAAAGCAGTTTGTTAAGAATTGGAACCTCTTCTCCTTGCACACTTGCTGGAATCTTTATAAATGACCTTCATTTGCATGCTAAGTTGGAAAGGCGTTCTTCTTAGTTTTCTTTCTGAAATAACCTTTATTTTGTTCTTATTAAACCATCCTTACCATTCACGTGGTAGTCATATTGACCATGACTCGAAACTCGACAACTTGGTTGATGTTGGGGAATTAGGTCTACCACTTGACCAACTCGACAGGTCGGTTCCCAGTCTGTTTTAATTTATCGGCTGACTATTTAATTATTAACAAGGTTTATAATTCACCTGAGTCTTCCTCTCAAGACTGGGCTGGGAAGCTTGAAGAGGTTCCAACAATTTTGGACGGAGAGAAAATGAATACTGTTGTTGATATTGATGTTTGCAATAAGAGTAGGAAGAATTGTAGGTCACCAGGATTTGGAATTTGAGCCATGAGCAATGCAATCAGTTGCTTGGGAGCCAATCTAATGGGGACTGCGGGTTTGTGATTGACCTAATTGCATTCACATGGTGAGAAATGCTATTTCATAAGTGATGTTATTTATCAATGTGGCATTACATGGCATTAAATGATACGTTCATTTGAATGTAAAGTCACATTACTCGTTCAATTGAACATATAAAGTGTATTAACACTCCTATTTCATGCTGTTTGGAGCGATTTTCAAGAATTTCAAACATGCTCGGTTCGGAGGGCTAAAATCATGCGTTTCATTTATTATTCCAGACGGATCTGGGATCTTCTTTGAGAATAATCATGCGTGTGAGCTTAGACTAATTGGCCTTTGTGCATATAATGGTATACAGTGTATTCGAACGCATATGGCTTCTCAATTCTGACCGTGTTATGACTGGAAAACTAGCGGCATCGAAGTTTTCGGTTAAGCGACTTTATGGAATTAATCTTTGACGGGAAGAAATCCTTTCCAGATTGTCCCGTGGGATCATCTCTAATTTGGGAGCTTGCTTGATGCTTTGGGGTTAGCCGATTTCTCAATTACAGGACAGCAAGAATTTTACTCGATCGTTTGTTCCAGTTAAGGTCAAATATGAGAACTTTTAGCCTCACTTTTCTAAAGTTGCGAAAGCTATATTTATCCCAAGTAATTTTTATTAATTTAAAATGGAACACAACATCTCATCTTGAGGGCATCCCCTTGATATCACTGTCTTTATATTTATTTTGAAAGAGTAAATGTGAAGTTGATTCTGGTTTCTCTTATTCTCATTTTCATTGTGGAATGCTCCAAGGAGTGGATCCAACGTAAAAGGGTACTTTGCATGGACCTTCTTCGATTGTCTTGAGTTATTTAATGGCTATAAGACGTCATTCGGCTCTTATTACGTAGATTTGGAGGGCAGTGACCTGAAAAGATATCGAAAACTTTATGCTCGATGGTATTTAAATTTTTTGAAGGGGAAACCAGGGCGATTTCATTTATTGAAGTCAGAGAACTTGCATGTTGTTTGAGATCCCAATTCTATAAGTAGCTTCGAACTTCTCCTTTTCTTTTCGAGAACGATAGGACCAAAAAAAAAAAAGAAAAAAAGGGGGAATACTCGATTCTATGAGAATTTTTATGAAAGACTTTCATTTGCTTCTTTTCGATGGAAGTTTGAAGTTCAAATATGTAACATTTTATTATTATTATTATTATTATTATTATTATTATTATTATTATTATTATTATTATTATTATTATTATTATTATTATTATTATTATTATTATTATTATTATTATTATTATTATTATTATTATTATTATTATTATTATTATTATTATTATTATTATTATTATTATTATTATTATTATTATTATTATTATTATTATTATTATTATTATTATTATTATTATTATTATTATTATTATTATTATTATTATTATTATTTTAGCTTGGAAGTTTTGATTCAGTAATCAGAGACGCAATTAGAATCCTTAATATTGGTATGTATCTTTGATTTATTAAGAATTTGACTTCAATCTTAAAAGGTAAATATTTTTGAAAGGAGGAGTGGAAGTCCTTCGATGTTGGTTTAAGATTCTTATATTATTTAATGTGGAAATTATCTTTCAACATATGCACCCACAAAATTGTGAATTGAGAATACCTATAGTGGGATCCTCTTTGTGCTTGTTTAAGCTTTAATAGGATGGAATTGCACGTTTGAGTTTAACAGGCTTTGATATCATATTAATACTTGAAGTTCCATATTAAAAGTTCAAAAAGAAGTAGTCAATATCCTTATATGTTATTTAATTATTCTTACCTTATTCGTTAACCTGATTGGAAATTAAGGATCACCAAAATAAGAAGGAAAGACCGTTTCATATTGAAAATTAAAATATTAACTGTAAATATAACTCCAAAGTGAAGTTGCAAATATTAATTTATGTAATTGACATAAGTTTTATTATTTCTCTAAAGCTTCTTATTCATTCACCCTTTGTTTCTAATGATCACGATTTTTTTCAATTAAATAATGAAATCGTGAAGATGTAGATTTTGAGTCTAGAACCACTACCAGGGGTAGACCCACTAAGGGACGAGTGGGGTCGGCCACCCCAACTGAATTTTCGAAAACCTTCCATTCGACCTGGTTAAATTTAAATTTTTAGGCTTTTTTGGTTTTTTCCACAATTTATTTTAGCCAATTTTCTGTTTAGTCCCTACTGAAAATAATTTTGAGTCCGCTCCTAACCACTACACATAGCCCTTAAATCGAATGTGTCGTACATCAAGAGTTCAAAATACGTATATTTCGTAATTCACAGCATATATAATGGTAATTTGATACATAAAGATTTTGTTCTAATTTAAAAAAAGTTGATATACCTTAATCAAAATTGCAAGTATACTATACATGACAGAGTATAATAGTGAAGTAGATTATCCTTTCTCGACGATTGTGCTAATTATTACTGACCTAATTGTTGCTACAAATTAAGGGAGAATGTTTTCTTGATCTTACTAAACTAAAAAGTAGCAATGTTGAGATTTCGATTTCACCATTGTTATGAGACTTAGGGGGGTGTATTCAATTGGGACTTTTGAAAACTTTGATGGACTTTTTTTAAGTTATGACTTTTTGTAGATTTCGTGGATCTTTTAAAAATTTGTATGGAATTAGTGAAAGTCTTTCGTAGACTTTTATGGATTTTCATTTTAAAATTTTATAGACTTTTGTGGAATTCAGAAGACTTTTTGAAAACTTTTATTTGAAATAGAATTCACATGGATCAGCTGTGAGATTCTCACATACGAGATGTTAATTCCCATAATTCCCCTTTTACTTCCACTTCTTCTTCCCATATAATAAAAAAGAATTTGAAAAAATAAAAATTTAAGACTTTAATTAAATAATTAATAATCAAAAGTATACATATATATAGGATTTAATATTATTAGTATAGTATACTTTTAAAAATAAATAAAAAATTAATATATTTAAATTTAATTATAAAATTTCGTAATTTAATAAAAAAAAATAGGTATTTTTCTCAAAAAATGAATGAAAAAAGAAAAAAAAAAGTTATAAGAATCCAATTTTTTTTTTTATAGAAATAGAGATAAATAATAAGAGAGAGAGAAAAATAAATGGAATATAATAAATAAAAAATAAGTTTTAATTATACATGTCCATAAAAGATTAAAGAAAAGAAAGATTGAAAAAAAAAAAAATTTTTGTGAAAGTCTTCCAAAATCTCGTGATTAATGAGAGACAAATTTTAAGATATTACATGAGTACTTTCCACTTAAAAATTAGTACGTCTGAGACTTTTATAAAAGTCTCTAGAAGTCATTAAAATTTGAATACTGTAAGACTTATAGAGACTTCTAAAAAGTTTTAATTGAATACACCGTAACTTTTAGAGACTTTTTAAAAGTCTATAAAAGTTTTAATTGAATACACCATGACTTTTAGAGAGTCTCAAAAAGTCTCAATTGAATACCCTTAAACTTTTTAAATCTCAAAAAGTCATTAAAAGTCTCAATTGAATATACTACTATGACAACTATTTCAAACTTGTTGACCATTGAATTTATATAGGGCTCAAATAAGGGTTACATATATTCACACAACAATTTTTAATTTTTAATAACTAGACTACATTATAACTGCATGAAAGGTTCACGATCTTTACAAATAATCACATTTATGTCTTAAATTTTTTTAATCTCATTTTTATTAACATAAATTATACCTAATTATGATTTTCTCCAAAATTTTCTTTAAGATAAAAGAAAAGGACTCATTTACTCATTATATTTTTAATAAACAAAACAAAAAATAATGCAAAAATAAGATTAAATATTTGATTCTCATTTTAAAGTACGTTAATAATACTTTTAAGAATTTTGCCTCATGTATAGGCTCTGTGTTCACAGGGCCGATATAGGGCACTCACATGCCCGTGCATTGGGTTAGGGGTAAGTGATTATTTAAAAAAAAAAAAATTCTCCCACCCCATGGATTGTAAGTATCACCCTGTGAGGCCCTGTAGCAAGCAGAACTCTATTTTTAAATGAAAAATCATGATTAAGGACAAGATTTTCTGATTAATGTAATGTTAAACATGAGAATGTGATGAAGAAAAATAAGTGTGATAGTAAATAAAGCTTAATGACATTTAATATAATTAAAATATGGTGCGAATATAACTATGCTTAAATATACAAGTTTACTTTGGCCCCTATCGTTTGAGATTATAATTTTTGGAATAGTATTTTATTTTTATTTTTTTTAAGAATATGTAGTTAAAAAAATTTTGAGCTTACATATAATATCATTTAATTGGATAACGTGTGATTGATAAGAAGAGGGAGAAAAACTGATTATAATTTTAAGGGAAAATTTTATAAATAAAAGTTTAAGTATCATACATTTCAAAATCAATAAAACGAGTTTCAAACTTCAAAAATCAGATTTTTATTAAAATTTATTTATGATTTAATTAATTTATTAATTAAATATATTTAGATCACAAATCTACATAATTCGATCGCCAATTAACGATTTAATCCGTAACTTATTATTTTACGGTTATAATTCAAAAATTTTATAGGTTACAGTTTGTTCATCGATCATAAATTAAAAAATTTATAATTCACGATTTATTTATTGATCACAAATTACAAATATTATAAGTCACAACTTATTATACAGTAATAAAATGATCAAATTATTGATCACTGATGAACAGTTTTTTAGGTCATACAATATTTCTTGATTACAATTTATATTTTTTATTGGTCACAAATTCACAAATTTAGTGATCACAGACAACCACTACCACGACCACCATCGAAGCCAATATCACCACCACCACCAACACCAACAAATCGAAATTAAAACTATCAGCATCCCACAATCGCCATCATCACACCACCTCACCGTTGTCCTCGTCTCCATTCTATTGCTTCCACCACCACCTTCACAACCCGCGTCGCCACCATAAGCTCTTCACCAATGAATCAGATCTCCACCATCACTGCCATCATCACATCTACCATTTTCAACCAACACCACACCCAAACCACCATACTAATAGCGATGATTTCAGAGACTTCCCAAACCGATACCGATGTAGATCCACCAACATTCTAAAACCAAAACCATCCTTACCTTGCCACAAATCCACACTGCTGCCACCATAATCGCACCACCACCACCAACTCTCCACCATCACTGCTATCACCACCTCCACCATTTTCAACCAACACCACACTCAAACCATCATAAAAACAGCGATGATTTTAGAAACTTCCAAAATCGGTATCGACGCAGATTCACCAACATTCTAAAACTAAAACCATCCTTACCTCGTCACAAATCCACCAATGCCAACACAAAGCACAATCTTGCAGCGATGATTGCAGCGTCCATGTCTCGACGCCGTCCAAGTGCACAAAGCGACAGTTGTTTGGTGGCACTGGAGAGATGACGAAGAAAGGACCAAGACGGAGAGCGGGGGTTTGGTGGGTAGGGGGTAGGGTTTTGATATTTTCCTAATTTTATAGTTTATTTAAATGAAACCAATAGACCACAGACCAGGTCTCTGGTCTTTGGGTGCTGGTGCGCCAATTTTTTGAAGGAAAACCAGGTCAAATTTAGTAACTGAAAAAAATAAAAATAAAAAATCCCACAACCATTCTTTGAGATCCCAATTATCTCAGTAGCTTTGAGTTCTTATTTTCTTTTCGATGCAGAAGTTGAGCACTGTTTTAATTCATCTTATATACTACTAACACTTATCTGGAAGGTGAATATTGTTGGAAAAAATGAGTGATTTGCATATAGCTTTAGAAAACCACATTAAGAGCATTGCCCTAAAATCGTGGCTTTAAGGTAAAATGTTTATAGCTCACAATCAGTTCTCCTTCTATGGATACGATCAAAGAATGATAAAGAAGGAGTCTATATCGAATTGTCAAAACTATATAAACATAGTACGAAAATGTAAGGATAATTATCTATAAAGTTTAAGTTTGAATCCAAAGTAATGCTATATCTCCATAATGATGTACATAGTAATAACATGGATGAGAGAAAAATTATAAAAACTGAATTTATTTTCTTTCTAACTTTTTTCTATATCTATTTCATGTCATCATTATATACAAATAACATTACTCTTAAAGCGATGAAAATCACTCACACCTATAGAGCTGAATTCAACCCACAAAATGAGTTAACATATAAAATTATGATGTTTTAATTTTATGTTAAAACTTAAAACTGAAAAAGTAAATAAAAAAATTGAAACAAATGTATTGTCAAACTTGATATTCTGAAGTGCTAGAAAGAGGAGTGTGAAATACAATTGTATATTAACAGTAGTTTCAGATGCAGACACAGGCTTTTTTATGATTATGATTTACCAAAGTTACATTAGTGTTTAGGGAGCTCATCAAAGTTTCTCGACTGGAAGAAAGTGAGAAAGAAGCTTGGAAATAAATCATAAAATTGAATATTGTGATAAGGCTCTTTGAAATATTTGCCAAAAAGTTTAGATATCACGTTTAGACTTTACTGCATATATAGTAGGGAAAATTAGATATTGCTCGACAGTAATAAAAAGAAATTACAAAAATTTTCTTAATGTAATTAATTATTTATTTATTTTATCTAAGACGATGTAAGACATATCTCATCTATTTGAAGTGGAGATCCTATTTCATAGTCATATTCTTCTATTTATTGTCAAATGGAAATGAATTTCGATCGTTCCTTTTTAAGGATTGAATAAGTTGAGTATTTCACCATCGAATGTTTCCACTAACCTTTTTATTGGATATATATATATATATTTTCTCTCTCTTTTTTTGCTGCCACGCTGAAATAGACATCACAAATATGTTTATATATAAACACACTTGAGTTTTTTCAACTGCCCAACAAGGCTTTAGACCGTTCATCTTAGCATATTTTTCATCACTAAAGTAATAGTGGTGGCTTTGCTTTTAAATATCTATCGTTGTAAAGAAAGTAATCTTTTAAGACGACGACGACGACGACAACAACAACAACAACAACAATAATAATAAAACTTGAAAGATATTGCTCATACGAATGATGAGTTAGATATATGCTCGACAATATGATAAAGAAAAGATTTCACATGATTTTTGGTTGATTGTTATGCCCTGTTTGTGAATGTATTTATGATATCACCATCTCGAAATTTCAATCTGTTGGAAATACGGTTGAAACACTTGAACTTTCACACTATTTTTCTGATAAAATTATAGTTTTTTACTTTTTATTATAAAACTCTCTCTTCTTTGACAGTTGTTACAAAGATAATTCTTTATTGTTAGAGATGTTCATTGACACGCAAGGCAAGAAATTTAATTCAATCACTCTCAATGCAAGGCTCTTTTTATTTTTTATTTTTTTTAAAGAGAAACGTGAAAAAAGGACTAATTAAAATTCAGGACCTCATCATGAGGTCACGTACTTTCTTATTAGTGTCCAAAATAAATTTGATTACAGACTTCAGTACTTAAGGTAAAATATTAAATTAATAATACACACTTATCTTAAAATATATACTAAATGAGTCCATTTATAATATCCTTAAATGTCAATATCATTCCAAAGAACATAGTCGAGATGGTCACGGCTCGGCAAAATCTGTTGGCTCTGGCTTTTCATATTATTTCTCTTTTTTTTTTTTTTTTTGCATTAAAATAATATTACACGCAGATCAAAATTTTTTCCTTCTTTTTTAATCACACATTCTTCATCAATCTACTATTCCATAAAACATTTTTTAAAATTAAAAGGGGCTCAGACCCACCCTTAGTCTTTTGGATGGAATTCCGGTAAGTTACGTACCAAACTCAACCTAGTGAAAGCACAACATACGTCTTTAGTCATAACCAAATGAAAGTGGTGGGGCCCAAGTTGGACCGTGTCGGCCCAAAAAATATGTGATTAGCTCACAAGATGGTCGTGCTCATGACTAATTCAATTCAAGACCTGAACTTGATTGAGCATGAAATACTTCATTTGAGGAAAGGATTGTTAGTAACATGCGAGATACATTCAACATCGGTTAAACATAGGAAGATAATGAGACTAAGAGGGTGTTTGAAAGATATTTTTATGTAAAAATGCATTTTTGAATAGTAAATTGATGGAAAATGTGTGGTTGAAAAATAAAGAATTTTTTTTGATTTACGTATAATATTATTTTAATAAAGAATGTGTGATTGAAAAGAAGATCAAACGGGGCCTAAGAAAGAACTCAACTACTTCATCAACATCGTTAACGTTTTGAGATGAAATCTCGATTCTTAATGCTTGTCACAGTATGATTTTGCAACTATAGATTGAACGTGTGTGTAAAACTGAGTTAGATGCTCTTGGGTAAGTGCAAATGTAAAAGTAGTCTTCCACCCTGTACCCTTGAAGGCATAACTTGCGATTTACCTCCCTCACGATACTCCAGGATAGGGGTGGTGGGGGACCCTTAAGGTTAGGGTTTAACCTTTTTTTGAGTTAGACGCTAAGGCCAACAGATAACACAAAAAGACTTTTCCCTAAACGAAAACAATTCATATTTGAACTTTTTCAAAAGGCCAGAAAGCTGTTTCCCACCTTTCCCATTTTAGGTGTTATCTATTTGTAGCACTTTCAATTTGGTTGAGAGTTCACATGGTTCTTCGAATGAAATATGTTATGCCGTGTTTGTCAATGTATTTATGATATCAACATCTAGAAATCTCAATACTATCAACTCTCTCGGAAAAATGGTTGAAAGTTTACACGACTCTTGAAACAAATACCATCTTTTCTTGTACGGTAGGATTGTAGTTAACTAATCATTTTCTTGCTCGCGAATTTTTTAATGTGCATTAAAGGCATTTGACGTGTTAATCCCGCAACAAATCACATTTAAAAAATAAGAAATCCTTTTAGAAAAACATATAAAGAAAACAATAACTAAATCCCAATATTTAAAGCAAAGTATGCTTCATCATGAGGCTATAAACTTTTCTTATTGGTGTTCCAAGTTAATATGGATTTTTATTACTTATATGGACTATGATAGCAAGTGACGGAGTCAATACTCTAATACAATGATAGCCTAATTTAATTAAGAAAAAAATTAAATACAAAATATAATAATATTAACGCAAAAGTAACAAAATATAGTCGATTATGTATGGATGAATTATTTGTGCATAGTGGGTCAAAGTACGTTGGCTCCACATGTTACTTAGGATTTATAATTTATTACTCATTTATTATTCACACAATTAATAGAATCTTGACTTATAAGCTCTACCAAACAAACATTTTATTACTCATTTATTATTCACACATTTAATAGAATCTTGACTTATAAGCTCCACCAAACAAACATTCAATACTATCAATTAAAATTAACAAGGCAATTTCATGGGAACAACTATGAAAATTAATAGCTGTTATCCATGATCCATGATAACCCGTAAACACCCACGGGAACAACTATGAAAATTAATAGCTGTTATCCATGATCCATGATAACCCGTAAACACCCACATAAGCTTTTTTGGGGGAAATTTGAGATTGTTAATGCCCAATTTTCAACCAGTTTCCGTGAACTTCTCTGAAAACAACATAAATTTGACTTTTTCTGCCTTTCGCTGTCATCTGCATCAGGTGTCATTTGAGCAGTTATTTGAGTAGATAACCCTTACGAGATATTCATAAAGAAATATAAATCATATTCACACACAAAATCTCAGAGGTTTTCACTACTGGTGAAGGAAAAAAAAAAAGGAAGAGAAAATTGTAACAAGGTGTTGTGTTTATGACGGGAAGAAATATAGAAATATGAAGTTTTGCAAGAAATATGAAAAGTACATGCAAGGGCAGGGCCATAAGAAACTGCCTGGGGTTGGTTTAAAAAAACTCAAGAAAATCTTGAAAAGATGCAGGAAACAGGTTCATTCTCATGGTGATGGGATTCTTCATGACACCTCCGGCTCCACTTGCCCACGGCATTGCCCAGGTTCTTTTATCCTCACTTGCGTATGTATGTATATCTGATTTTGATAATTTTGGGTTTTGGATGAGTAATTATACTCGTTGATTCATTTACAGCATTGGGTTCCTCACGACTGGTGTTGCTATATAGTCACTTGTATATATAACTATCTGATTTTCATGATTTTGGGTTTTAGGAGTAATTATATGCTGATTTGTTACTGGGTCTTGAATTCTTTATTCATTTACAGCATTGGGTTCGTCAGACTGGTGTTTATATATAGTCACATGTGTGTATATGCCTAACTGATTTTCATAATTTTGGGTTTTTGGAAGAGTATAGGCCGATTTCTTTGATTCTTTCATCCAGAGCATTGGGGTTCCTCGTGACTGGTGTTTTATATAAACTTGTGTATCTTTATGCCTAACTAGTTTTCATAATTTTGGTTTCTGGAGAAGTGATTATATACTCTTCGCTATTATGTATTGAATTCTTGATTAAACACCATTCTGGTAATTTTGTTCTTGCCAAATGGAGGACTGCAGATATTGAATACTTTGTGAAGAGAATGGTGTTTGTTTTCTGAATATTTCATTAAGCACCAGAAGCTTAGACAAAAAAAATTATTCAAGATTAGGATTTGCAGGTTGGATTGATATTGGACAGATCACCTAAGAGAAGAAAATTTTGAATACTTGAATGGGAATCAAAAGAAGTTCTGTTTCTGTTGAGTTAATTCAAAATCCAATTTTTTCTGCATCAAAATTCATAAATGATATTACAAAATAGTACACCCACAGCACCAAAGAAAAAAAACTGTACAGTTAGTGGAGTTAGAACTTCATGTCTACGTTTCGGAAATGGAAAAAATACAATAGGGAAAATGGAAAGGGGAAAATTCTTAAGATAAACTCCATTAGTGTGCGATTCTTAGGTGGGAGTAAGTCTGTATATTAACATACCTTTTGCAGGCAATGTCGAAATTACAATTGAAAATGGACATTTTTGCTGGCGCTTGTATATAGTCCTTGGTATGCTACTATTGTATCTTGAAAGCTTTGTTAAATCCCATGTTCAGTACCTGTAAATGCTACCTGCTGAAGACTGTACCCTTGTAATTTGAAGCATTAATTCATATGATGCCCTCCTCCTTATTTTGATTAAGATTCTAATGTGCTTTTTAGTCTGCGATGGAACCTTTTTCCCTTCACTTTGTAAGGAAATGTCTGATGTGGTTGGGTTCTTCAACAAACATGCCCAGAGATTGCTTGAGGTGCACCTGGCATCAGGTTTCCACAAGTGTTTTATCTGGTTGAAAGGTAAGTCACATGGGAGTCACGCAGCACTGATTCAAGAAGGCCGGGACCTGGTAACATATGCTCTAATCAACGCCATTGCTATGCGTAAAATACTGAAGAAATATGATAAGGTACTATTTTTAATACTCGAGGTCGAGCATAAGCACTATATATTCTCCATTCATATTTTCTTTCTTTTTTTTAATATAGATTCACTATTCTAAGCAAGGTCAAGCATTCAAGTCTCAAGCTCAAAGTAAGCATATTGAGATCCTTCAATCTCCATGGCTGTGCGAGCTTATGGCTTTTCACATAAACTTGAGAGACACTAATTCGAAAATGAAAAAGGCTCCTGCCCTTTTTGAAGGGTGTTCTCTCATATTGAATGATGGAAAACCATCTCTCTCTTGTGAGCTCTTTGATTCATTCAAGCTTGACATTGACTTGACTTGTTCTATATGCTTGGTAAGTGCCCGGATCTTGCTATAAAGTACTGCTACTCACTTGGTATCTTTTCCCTCTTTCCTTTTATTTTGAGGACAGGTTCCTCGTAAGTTAATCTGTATCACTTGAATGCACAATTGTTTTTGTTTCGCAGTGATGTAGGGAGGTATGGACCAGTCGAATAAACATAAACAAGCTCGAACTATAGTAGTTATATAAGGTTGCATTACGAGTGGTTCATGCCAGCTTTCCATGGAGGCTGATTAGAGAAAATTGAATACTTTTCATTTAAGTTTGAAAAGAAATACAAAAATTTCACAGTAAAATTGAAAATGAAAAAAGATAATTACTCCAAAAACAAATTTCCGTTTTGAAATCTTGCTCAGAAACAGATGGGAAATAGATGACATGCATTTTTAGGATTATTCTTGATTGTTGATTGTAGAATCTCAAATTTATCATCTATTTCACATCTCTCATAGTCGAGCTGCTTAATGATGTGTTTCTAACAGGATCCAGTATTTGATCCGGTATCTCTTACTTGTGGTCATATCTTCTGCTGCATGTGTGCATGCAAAGCTGCGTCCGTGACCATAGTGGATGGGTTGAAGGCAGCAAATCCCAAGGAAAAATGTCCCATATGTCGAGAGGTGACTTCTTCTTCTTCTTCTTTCTGTCACTGCCGTCTGGAATTTTTACGTGCAGATATTTAGCCCTTGTTTGATCCCCATTCTTTGGTAAAAATGCATTTTTTAACAGTGTTTTGACATCATTTCAACCACACATTTTTCAATAAAATAATATTACACACATATCTAAAACTTTTCTATATTTTTTAACCACACATTTCACATCAATACACTATTCAAAAATTCATTCTATACCCCAAAATGGGGCTCAAACAAGGGCTTAATATATATCTGAATATTACAAGTTAGGATTTTCACTAAGCTTGTTTGGTAGGTGATTAATTGATTATAATCAGTTTAAATTATATACAAATATAAATGAGTGGTGGATACATGTGTAGTATTTTTGAATCCTACAAAACGTATGGGATAAAAAGTAGGTTTAACCGAAAGCGTTCATAAATTAACCACCTTCCAAACAAGGCTAAGTAACTAGAACCCTCGTACAACAAGAAGTCGAACGGAGCGGGGGGGAAAAAAAGATTCATGTAGCCGACCATGATTTTATAATAAGGCTTGGTTTGTTGTTGAGATAGAACCCTCGTATGTTTAAACGAGAGTAGTACCAGACCACCGCTAATATCGACAACTCTCGTTTATATGTTCTCTAAACATCCACCTCATTGTTCATACATTCTATTGATTGATTTCAGGCAGGGGTATATGAAGGTGCTGTACACTTAGAGGAGCTACACATTCTATTGAACCGAAGGTGAACTAAAATTCTAATAACATGTTTGGTAGGGAACATTCTGTAGCACTAGACGGTATTATAGCTGAAATCTTATATATATATTATAAAGTCCATTACTACATGCTAAACATGCTCCTAGTTGTGTGCATACATGTAAGATACTAGCTACCGTTTATCTAACTTGTGCAATGTTTGAAACAGCTGCCCTGAGTATTGGAAGGAACGTCGTAAAACTGAAAAAACGGAGAGAATTCAGGAGGTGAAGGAGCATTGGGAGTCACAGTGCCGGCTATTTATGGGTATTTGAGCAGAAAATGCTGTTTCTTATTTTCTTTTCTTTTTTTTCCCTATTGATCTGTGAGTGTATACTCTAGTGATTGTTAAAAGGGTTATGCTACACGTAAATTAGAGTGTTCATAACGGTGTCCACGCCCTTCACATGGAAGGGGACCCACTTCGAATGAAATATAATTTATCTAAAGTGGGTCTCTCTCTATGTATGGAGCGTGAACACTGTTATAGACACCGCATTATGTACAAGTAATATATCCCTTGTTAAAATGGTGTTTTCTCATGGAGTTCTTTGGATCATAACTTGTTATAGCTTGAAAACTATTTATCAAGGTTTCTTTAGACCATACAAAAGCTTTATTAATCTTTTCTTATACTCTTCTTTATTTCCTCATTCCTATATTTTGCTTCCATTTACCAGAACAAGTTGTTAGGGAATAAATGGTCCGGTTTGGACAGTGAAACCACAGTTTCATATTTTTTATTTTTTATTTTTTTCTCTTCGCTTCAATGTCAAGAGTTCTTGGATTATAGAATGATTTCCTAGTTTATTGACATGTAAATAAAATAAAATAAATAATATAGTGATCCATCTTACGAAAATTTGATGAAAGCTTAATACCTCTACCACAGAATGAATGTAAACCAAGCGTCAAATTCATAGAGAAATAAAGAAATAGATTGAATAACGATAAAAATGACATTATATGTAAAATACTTAAATAAAAATTATAAAAATTATATTTCGGAAAACAAGACGGAAATTCTATACACATTGTAGAGCGATTGAAGGATGTGGTGCAGCTTAATTACTCGTTTGTTTTTTATACAAAATGTCACTGGTTTAAATTCTATCATCCTGACATATTATATTAAAAAAAGGTTGAACCCCCAATTTTGAGGGCCTCTACCGTCCCGCTCCTAGAACTTTGTGAGGAAGATAAATCGCGAGATATACCCCAACAGGCCAGGGAACAAGAGCTATCTGTACACTGCGCTTACGAAGAGTCAAATTTCATGTTTCAGGAATCGAACCTCCACAATGCAGCTACCATCAAGGCATGAGATAACCTTACTCCTGTCCTTTGCACTACTAAGCTATGCCCTGGGGGGCAATCCTGACTTATTATATTACTACTGCTTGGAGCATTGGCTAGGAATAAATTGTGACCTATTCAAATTGGACATATTTAAGTGAGGTAAAAAAATTGTTTCATTCTTGAAGAAGTGATCGAGATCAAGAGATCAAGACAGGTGACGATACCCAACAAATGCACAATAGAACCAACAACTTTGACCAAGCCATGAGGCATTTGATGTGCAGATTATGTACTTTTGTTTAAAAAATTTCTTTTTTGTTGTCACTTACAGCGCATATAAATAGATAAAAACAAATAATGGATAAATGAATAGTATTTATAGATTCGTTGAAATTTGAAAAGCCTAATTGAAAATGAAATTTGATCATCATTTATAAATTAGCCCAATACATGCTAAAAGCGAATGTTTATAATTGAACAAATATGAAGCAATAAACAACTAATATTTGAAGGGGGGCTACGAGGCAAGGGGCTTAATACAATACCATTAGATTTAAAAGTTGAATAATGTTACTTGTTGTTTCGCGCGGGTTAGTCGTTAATAATTAAAAAGGGATCAGACGATTGTGTAAGGGACAAACCTCTTGAGACTAAAAATGAATGTTTTTATTGGCGATGACTTTACAATTGGAAAATAAAAACAGAATGCCTCCAAGGGGCGCAAGCACACGAGTTACTGAAAAAGAAGTGTTTAAATCTAAACTAAGAAATTTAAAGTTACATATTCTCTGTTTGAGAGTGTTTGATTCAGAGTTCTTTGCTCTATGTCTTTTCTTCCTTTTATACTCCATGGATGATCTCTTCGTGATCAACCGCTTAAAAACTGCTTGATCGCTCTATAACTGCCCACTTTCCTCGTAGTGGCCAACTTGTCATGGAACTGCCTTCTCTAACTGCTTTCATTACTTTTGTCTTTCAACTCTTCAATTGAATTCCTTGAATCGTGGAACGTGATAGGGCTACTCAATAACTGCTTCATTAACCGCACCTTTGGGTAACCATAACATCTTACGTTTGCTAAGATCCTGGACAACTCGAAGGTTTGGGCGAGAACAGGGGCTCAATTCTGGGCGACTGCATGGCAATTCATTCGCTCAAATCTTGGGCGACTTGTAACCTTGGGCGATGGTAATACCGCGTTCATGGGCTTCCCTATTTGGGTCTTTATCCTGCATTGCTCGATTGGGTCGTTCTTTGGGCTATTTGATTTTGGGGATCTTCTAATTGGGTTTCATTCTTTGGGCTATTCGACTTGGACTGAACTTTTTGTGTGTCAACAATTAACCCCCAATATGGCAGAATTAATACCAATTATTAATTTTTGCCATATTCACTTTGTGTTTTCCAACAACATTTGAAATTCCCAAGAATTTCAATTATTGTTTTCTTCTATAGCTTGAAAAGGTGCGACGTTTGCAAACCCTTATAACCCCCAAATACGCCATTTCATTGCACCACTAAATCACGCCTCATTTTTTCGTGCTTCTCTCTCGCAATATTACTATTCATCTCCTTGCTTCTCTGCTACGTAACTCTGAAAAACTCTATTTCGTCCCTAATGGCTGCTTCACAATCCCAGTTTGGTGACTCCTTCAGTTTCGAAGACTTTCAGAAACTCTTTACTCGGCCATATATAACTTCGAACTTCCTTGCACCAGCCAATGTCGAACTCAATGAGTTCTATCTAGGTCCTTTATTCAACAATGCCGGGGCCATCGAACAAGCGGCGGTCGGTCAGCTGTTCCTTTGTACTCAAGGCCCTCCATTTCTAAATTTTTTGCCGCTGGGGCCACTTCGCGAAAGAAGTATTCGCACTTGGTCTAAATCTGATGTCGTTTTCCGTAGATGGCATGCTCGCCTTGTGGACCATGGTCCTACTAAGGTTGTCAGAAATCTCTCTTCAACCCCCTATTTTTGATTCAGCGCTTTTTTCCAATCGCTTTAAGTTTTTGGTCTTCTGAGTATAATACTTTTGTTTTCCCTATTGGCCCCATGTCCATTACCTTAAGGGATGTTGAAGCCCTAGTAAATCTACCACCTTTGGGCGATACCATTTTCCCTGCTTTTTTAATTTTTGGTGTCGGGCCCCAAAATTTGATAGAGGCCTCACCGAGTCTTATTCAAGCCTGCAAACCCTTCATAACCACTCGAGTGCTGAGCCTTCCCATACTGAGCGAGTGACCTTTCTTCTGATTTGGCTTTGTAAATACATTTTGTGTGTGCCAAGCATAAAGCCCTCCATGATCTATTTACCCATAGCACACGAATTGGCGCGTGGTAGGCCTCTGAATTTGTGTTCTTTCTTTTTAGCTCCCCTCTATAGAGGTATGGCTTCGCTTCGATCCCAATTGAAGAATGGTGCATCTGCCACTGGCAGTGGGCCTCTTTGGTTCACTCAAATGTGGTTGAGAGCCTATTTTCCATCGCTTGGTGCTCCATCCTTTTCCAGTCCTTCTGCTAGCTGCTATAGGCTAGCCATTGATCCCCCGACTCCTGTAAATATGTTCAGATGGGACATTTTTTCATTCTTTTATACTTTGGATTCAATCTATTCCTTCTTTCCTTTTCCTCCCCTTTTGACTCCGGATTATGTGCAACCTCCATCCACTATGGATGGTGCAAGCACTTCCTTGTTCGTTTGGATTTAGTTTTTGATCGGGAGGGATTTGTTCCATGATATTTTGACTGGGACCAATGCCAAAGCTGGGGTAGAAATATATGCTCCCCAATTTTTTGCTCCCCAACTTGGTTTTAGCCAGACTTGGCCCGTTCCCCTTTGCTATTCAAGGAATTTGATAGACCGCTTTCACACTATTAATAAGGCAGAGGCACAGGCTATAAATGCTCGCAATATTTTTTTGACGAGCAACTTTTCATTAGCCCCCTTCAATCCTAGTCATGCCATCCATCCCCTTTTTGAATGACTCTGGCCGTCAGTGAAGAACAAATTGTTTGCGATTGATGACAATCGAGCTTTTCATTCACTGGACCAGCCAAACATTTCTTCCACTTCTCCTGTTTTGGTCACTCCTGTGTCCATTAGGAGTCCCTCTTCCTCTGCTCGTGCTAAACAATATGCCCGTCCATCGGCTTCTCTTCCTGCCAAGCCCACTGCAGCTAAAAGTTCCCCAAGCCGCAAAGCCCGCCTCAGCATCTCCCATTTTGGAGGATGATGCTGATGACACCCCTCTCATCGTTAGGAGGAAGGTAATTAAATTAGTTTACTCATAAGCATACCTCTCCATACTTGAAACTTTTCTATGTGCTGATAGTTTATTTGGACTTCTCATAAAAGTTCAGCCTCTCTCTTGAAGGCTTTGGTGTTGGCAACTCCTGCTCCATCATCTTCTACTGGGGTTGCCTCGTCCAAACCAGCTGATGAAGGGACTACGCTTAAAGAGAAATCTTAAATCCCAGAATTTTCATCACAACCAATGGACGAGTCACCTTTTTCCCAGGGCGTTGATCCCCCAAACGTTGAAGCAGAAGGTAATTCATTTTTTGATGCTTTACCTTTGCTTGTACTATTGGTTTTGATTTGTTACCTTTTGAGTTCTGTAGATGCTCCCATGAGTCTACCCATTGCGGCAAGGTCTTCTCGCTTAGACAAGGAGAAGTCCTCACGAATGGTGGAGTCACAGATGACAGATTTGGCTGGGGATATGCCACCTTCCAAGATTGCTGATGAGGTAATCTTTGCTTCACCTTTACCTCCACTTTGTTTAGTGTAGTGGAAACCTTCAATATTGGCGATTTTCTTTGCAGGATGCTGATAAAATTGTGCGTTCTATTCAAGACTTGTTCACTTCCTGGGGACAAGTCAAGACATCTCGCCCTGCTTCAGTCAGTTGTCCTTCTGCTTCTTCAGAGGAAGATATGAAGTTCCTCAAGCAGTCGATATTTGAGTATGTGTCCTTCATGGATATGGACATCGGTAAGGCTAGTGCTGCCAAGCATAAGGATAAGCTCGAGCATTTGAATGCGAAATTGGAGCAAGCACTGACACTTCCATCGCTCAATCTTTCTGCTGATTTTAAAGATACGTTGAAAGTTGTCCATTCCGAGGTCCTCTCCTTGCTGACCAAGAATGTTGAACTGAAGGCCAAAAGTACTCAATATCTTCGCGCCGTATCTGAAAAGAGTCTTTGCTTCTGGAGATCAACAAAGCTGAGGACGAGTTGAAAAAAATCTTTTCCGAAGTCATGATTGAAGACTCTTTGATGACTAGTTTGGCTGCTCAGATGAAGGAACTTCAAGCCAAGATGGACGATTACAAGGCGAGAATGGTTGCTAAAAAGCGTAATGCTTCCCAAGGAATTGAGCGAACTAAGTCTTTGGTCGAGCAGTACAAGAAGTTAGAAGTTGATGATGATGTTGTGGCTGAATTGAATATCACTTCTTCTCGGCAGAGCGAGAACTGGGGGAAACTTAGGGAAAAAATTCGTTTGGTATGGGCGAATTATAATTAAGACATATAATGCCTTAACTTTTTCTTTTTGTAATTTCGTATTGACTTTCCCTTTGTAACCTTGTACTGATATAACAGTAGCCATCATTGTTAATAAATAACTATTTTAGCCTCTTGTGTATTTATTGACGTTCGTCTTTTAATCGTCAATCGCTCGGGCATTTAACTGCTTTATATTAAAATTTTTGCACATTTTCTCTTGATATTTCTGCCCTCTTTTTTTTTAGACTTTGGGCCACTTAATCCCATTTACTAGACACGAATATGGCTGCTCATATTCTGTCTTTTCACCTTCACCCCCCTATAAATGCACATCATATTCTGTCTTTTCGCCTTCACCTCCCTATAAATGCACGTATACTTCATACTTTTCATCTTCATTTCCATTTTCTTCTTCAAAAAATCAATTTACTGCCATTGCTTGGCATTTTTGACAATCAATCCAAAACTTTCGTTTTCCATAGAAATGGATCATCTGATCCGTCCACTTTGCCATCTTTCTTGATGTCACCTTTGGTATGGGAGATATAGGAAATATTCTTTGGCCAGCAGCAAAGTTCTTCCCATCGTCTCCATTCCTACAAGGAGTTCAATGATGGAAGACAATTTTTGGGGTGCTTGCAGGCCACCTTACTTGTTGAGAGTGCTTCTCAGCCTCCTTGCCCGTCGTTGCAGCAATGCATTTAGGAAGGCAATGTGAGGGCGCTTCAATTTCCTTTCTGCTTGCTGAGAGTGCTTCTCGGCCTCTCTGCTTGCCTTTGCAGTAGTGTGATCAAGATGGCGATCAAGGCCAGTACACCCTCTTACTCGACGATCGACCGGGAGATTAGTTTGCTTTTAATTGTAGTTTATAGAGCATTTAACATCTTGTATTTCGCAGCTTTGTACTTAACATTTGATAATAAAGGAATTTATTTGAACCTATTTTGCTCTGACCCTTATAAAGGAATTTATTTGAACCTATTTTGCTCTGACCCTTTTTACTCTACGATCGTTCAATGCAATTTGGTTACGCTTTTATTTGTTCACTTTCCCATAAGGAAGGAACATACTTTTTCAAATATTTGCCATTAATGAATCTCATGTGCTTGGTGCCGTTTGAATCTTCCAAATGATAGGCTCCATTAGGCAATAAATTATTCACTTTATATGGCCCTTCCCAATTGGGAGACCATTTGCCATACTTTGGATCTTTGCTATCCAAAGGGAGTACTATTTTTCAAACTAGTTCGCCCAGGCTGAACGACTTGACTATAACTTTTTTATTATAAAATTAAGCCATTCTTCGTTTTTGAACTTGCAATCTATCTAGGACGTCTAACTTTAATTCGTCCAACTCTAATAAGTTTTGAACTAGTGATTCGATATACTCATCATCACTTAACTTATGTTGCAAACACACTCTGATCGATTGCACGTTGATTTTCGTAGGCAAAACGGCTTCCTGTCCATAAGTAAGTTGGAAATGAGTAATTTTGGTACTTGACCGAGGCGACGTCCTATAAGCCATAAGGCCTTGTTCAGACATTCGTGTCAATTTCTGGCATTTTCATCTATCATTTTTCTTATGATATTTTTTAGAATCTTATTAGAAGATTCTGCGCACCCGTTGGATTGAGCGTAATATGGTGTGAAGTTTACTAATTTAACTTCAAACTCGCTCAAGAATTTATTCACTTGATCCCCATTTAAAGATGTCCCGTGATCTACCATCAAAGTTTGTGGAATTCCAAATCTATAAATGATGTGATCACGGATAAATTCTATGACATTCTTCTGGGTGATCTCCTTTAAAGGTACCGCCTCTACCCACTTAGTGAAATAATCGGTTGCAACTATAACAAAAGTATGTTGCTTGGACGATGGGGGATAAATCTTTTCTATCAGGTCTATCGTCCAACCCTTGAACGGCTAAGGTTTAATAATAGGTGTCATCTCTCGTACTGGCGCCCTTTGTATTGGACCATGCTTTTGGCATGTTAAACAACTCTTTGCATACTGAACGCATAATTCTCCCATCTTTGGCCAAAAATATCCACTCCTAATAATTAACCATCTCATCCTTTGGCCAGCTTGATGAGCTCCACATATCCCTTCGTGCACTTCAGCCATGATCGTCCTGGCTTCTTGCAAACTTACACATTTTAACAGTATAGCATCAGAGAGTTTTTTGAACAACTCTACATCTATCAGTGCATAGTTTAGCAAACGCAACTTCATTTTTCTACTATCTCTTTTATTAGGTTTTTTAGGGAACTCCTTAATCTCTGCCCTCCAATCCATTGCATCTCCATCTTGTATGCAATGAAGATCAATCCTTCTCGCCCTTCTTTGGATCACGGGCAATATTGTTCCATACTCACAAGTAGACTTCCAATTTAAAACCTTTGAGTACCCTAAGGCCATCTAGGCCAACTCATTTGCCACGTCATTGTATATCCTATTAACGCATTGAAGTTCTACTTGGTCGAATTCTTCTAATAACTCTTGGGCGATTTCATATTGACTCATGATGGAATCACTTTGGCATTTAAAATCACCAATCAGTTGGTGAATTACCAATTGAGAATCACCTCTAATGTTTACATTTTTTACCCCCATATCTATCATTAGTTCTAGGCCCACGATTAAGACTTCATATTCGACCTGATTGTTGGTGCACATCCTATCCAAAGTGAATGCGAACTTGTAGCAAATCCCTAAAGGATTTATCAATGCTACTCCTACTCCTACTCCTACTCCTACTCCTGCACTTTTAGAGGTTTTTGACCCATCGAAATACAACACCCAAGGTTTTAGCTCGAACGAATTGATTTCTAATTCAATTTCTTCAGGCATGTCAAGATATGGATGATCGGCTAGAAAGTTAGCTAAAGCCTGATTTTTGACTGCCTTTTGGGGTATGTATTGTATTTCGAATTCTGATAAAGCTAATGTCCAGAGGCCTACCCTTTGGTGTAAAATAGGGCGAGAGAACATATACTTAATCAAATTTACTCTAGAAATCAAATAAACGGTTACGGATCGTAAATAAGCCCTTAATTTTGTACATGTGAAATACAATGCAAGACATAATTTTTCAATAGCAGAATAATTACATTCACATTTTGTTAACCATCTACTCAAGTAGTAAATCGCCCTTTCTTCACCAAATTGGTCTTCTTGCACGACCATTTCAGCTATTGATTCTTTTTCAGCCGATACATACACTTTCATTGGCCGTCCTTGAATTGGTGACACCAACACTTGTGGACTTGATAAATATGTCTTCAAACTTTCTAAAGTCTTTTGATGTTCTTCTTTCCAGATGAATTCTTCCTGATTTTTTAGCTTTAAAAGTGGAAAAGACTTTAGTTCGCCCTACACAGTTAGAAATAAAGCGTCTTAAAAAGTTTACTTGGCCTATAAATCTTTGCAATTCTTTTTTGTTGCTAGGTGGTTTGGTCTCTAGAATGGCCTTCGCTTTATTTTTATCAAGTTCAATCCCTCTTTTGTGTACCAAGAAACCAAGAAAGTTTCCTGCATTAACACCAAATGTACATTTCAAGGGATTCAACTTTAGCTTATATTGTTCATTCACTCAAATGAACATCTTAATTGTTCGAAATGGTCCTCTTCTTTAATGGATTTGACCACTATATCATCTACATACACTTCAACAAACTTGCCTATCATATCATGAAAAATTAAATTCATTGCCCTTTGATAAGTTGCTCCTACATTTTTCAGGTCGAAAGGCATGACTATCCATTCGAAACATCCTCGAGACCCAGGGCATCTAAAGGCAGTTTTGTGTATATCTTCCTCAGCTATATAAATTTGATTGTATCCTGAATACCCATCCATGAAAGAATACATGACGTGTCCGGCAGTTGAGTCTACTAAAGAATCTACCGTGGGCATTGAATACTCATCTTTGGGTGTGGCTATGTTTAAATTCCTAAAGTCTATGCACACCCTTAGTTTACCATTCTTTTTTAGTACTGGCACGATATTGGACAACCATTCGACATACCTGGCTGTTCTAATAAAGCCTGCTTTTAATAATCGCTCTATCTCTTTCTTAATCTCAGGGAGTACATTAGGAGCAAAACGTCTGGGAGGTTGCTTATGAGGTTTAAAATTAGGATTAGTTGGTAATCTATGTTCCACCAAGTCTCTATCTAAACCAAGCATTTGTTCATATTCCCAAGCAAAACAATCTTTATATTCCTTTAACAAAGCGATTAATTTACCACTAACCTCTTGATCGAGCATCTGGCTAATGAATGTTGGACGATCTTCTCCTTCATTGTCAATATTTACTTTAATCAGAGGGTCTTGTGCTTGAGCGTATACAGGCTTGATGATCCACATTACTTCATCGTCCAGCCCCCTTGTAAGCACTTCTTCTTCTAAACAATCCACCTTGTTGACTTCTCGCCAATACTTTGTTCCAATTCAAACACTGCTAATTTGTCTTTCAACGCTTTCAGGGTTGCCTCTTCTTTCGTCTTGTCCTTGCATTTTTTATTGAAAGCCATTAATTTGGCTTTGAAGGCCTGAATATCGGCCATTTGCTCTTGTTGCTTTGAACTCATTCAGGACTCCTTGATTATTCTTTTGCCAATTACTGGCTCTTCTAGAGCCACTATATTTGGCCTTATGTGACTGAACATTTTAGTGAGTGCATCCACTGAAATGACTCTTCACTCTGCGCGACAATCTAAGTTTCTTCCCCATCTTGGACTACCCTAACAGGTCTATAGTTTCCTTCGTACATGAACATTTCCACTGAGTTTGCTTTTGCGACAAAAGGCCTATGATCGGCCTGCACCACCTCTGCTTCACCCTTGTTATTCCAAAAAACCAAGCATTGATGGAGCGATGAGGGTATACAGCTACTTCCATGTATCCAATCTCTTCCTAGTAACACGTTGTAACTAGTAGAACCATCTATTACAAAGAAAACTGTGGTCCTAGTAGTTGTACCTATAGTTATGTCCAATGGCATAACTCCTTTAGTTACAGTTGCTCCTCCATTGAAACTTGTAAGGATGACTTCTGTTGGAATCATATCCCCTTCTGTCTTTGCAAATTTTCTCATCATCCTAGATGAAATGGTGTTTATAGATGCTCCATTATCGACAAGCACTTTTCTCACAGGTATGCCGTTAACTAGAGTTTTAACGTACAACTACCTCAAGTGTTTAGTCAATTTCATGGCTGGCCGTTTAAAAATAACCTTTTCGACAGCCTTTATTTTTTACTTCCTGCTTGTTCTCTATCGAGTTATCCTTTTATGATAAGTCAACGTGTAGCATATCGTACTGAGCCTCTGTCTCCTGAGTTTCCTTCTTACTATTTTTCGATGCTTCCTCATCCGTTATCCAACCTGTGGGAGGAGGCATTATTCTTGGAGGTGATCCATACTTTTCGGAGCGAGGCACTCTCTTCTTCCTCTTGGGCGTCCCGTACAACACGTAAAAATCGAAAGAACGCCCAGATGGTTCTCCCAATAAATCTACTTCACGAACTCCCTCTCGATGTAGTTGCTTTAACAGAGTATTGTACGATACTCCTCTCCTTTTTCTTTCTGCTTCTAAGTCGATTTCCTCTTCAATGTCTGTCATACCATCATCTTCTTTACCATTGTAGGCCTCTCTAGAAGTCTGGCCTTCTTCATATTCCAGCACGCATGCTTCTCCTTCGTTATCCTCTTTTTCTTTTTCTTCTTCTTTCTCTTTATTCTTGAACTCATTGGCTAGTAAATAGTTATTAGCCACAACAGGAGGTAACATATCGAACTGAATAGTAAGGGACTGATCTGAATCTTCTCCCTCCCTTCTGTCTCGCTCAAACTTCGATTTCCCAAAAGAAGTTTCTGGCAACTCTTTCATTGATTCATCTGTACCAGTCTCTTTACCATCTTTGAGAACATTTTGATTGGCTACCTCGAGTAGTTTAGGCACCTTAGGACATGGCACTCCTTGTTGTTACCTCATCATTCGTCCATAATTTCGTTGGAAACGCCTTTGTTGGGTTCTAGTCATCTCGTTGAAGAGTATCGCATTTTCTACATTATACTAGAACGAATGCCATACATTTGGTCAGCGAAATTGCAGCCTGAATGTTCTCCCATTATTTACCGGCCTGAACTGCCTCTCAAAAGGCGGTCCCTTATAGAACGATGTACCTCGCCCTCTACAAGGCTGAGTGTTTGGGAAGAAAGTAGGGCGATGGAGATGTTGCCATATCCCTGGTTTCTCCATATTCCCACTCACTTCTCTTTTACATCTTGCACACAAGACGTCTTCATCCTTTTTTGGCTCCTTCCCTTTAATACGCTCAAAGACACTGGGATGTGGTCCAGGGTCTTCTTCTCCATTATCGATAACCAATTTGAATTTTGACAACTTGTTTTTAACACCAGATGTCACCATATTCACTCCAAGTAGCTGTGAAAAAAGATTTTCATCCACTGCCATCTTCTTCTTATCGTCGAACGTAATTCGTCTTGATTCAATGACATCCTGTAACACATGGCGAAAAATCAAACAATTGTTAGTCAAATGTGACCATGTATTATGTCACTTACAATATTTTTTACCCTTAATTTGTTCAGGGTTTGACAATTTATGCTTATCGCTCAACTTTATCTGCTTATCCTTATATAATTTATCAAATATAAGGTCAGCTTTGGTTACATCGAACGAGAACGTTCTAACTTTTACGTTTTCATCTTTCATAGGCTCATCCTTGCTCAATGGTCTAGGTTTAGCCATTATAAGACAAGTATACGTGTCTCCTTTGACTAATTTGACCAAACACATTTCGGTCTGATTGTATGACTCGTGATTGATGGTATGAACATCAAAATTTGGGTCTCTATAATAAGTCTCCTTGCTAGAATTTTTTATCTGCTCTTCCTCTCTTATCAATCGTTCATACCTAATCACGTTCGCGCTTAATTGGAAAAGGTCAGGAAATTCCTTATCTTGAAATTTTTTTTTCAAATCAAAGCTCAAACAACCTTGAGCGATTTTGACAAACTCTTTTTCGGGCAGAGGTACAAAACATTTACTTCTTGCTGTCTTGAACCTTTGGAGGAAATCTTCTGCCCATTCATTTGGCATTTGACGTAGGTTCGCCAAATCCGCCAAAGTAACTTCAGACTCAGTCTTATAAAACTAAACGTGGAATAATTGTTCCAATTGTTGTCATGTTTGAACAGAATTCGCTGGCAAATTGATGAACCGGGAGAAAGCTACTCCTATTAATGAACTAGGGAAAAGCCTCATTTTATGACAATCAGTTACGTCACCACTTTGCAGTGTGAATCGTCCTATGTGTTCTAGAGTAGACACCTCTCCTAAACTAGTAAACAGTGAGAATTCTGGCACTTTATACCCTCTAGGCCATGGATATGCTTGGTCTATCCAATCAGGATATGACTTTGTGTAAGTCGGCCTAATGACAGGACGTACCGCAAAAGCCATCTGATCCTGTACAATTTCCATAATCTGATTTCTTAACATGACGTTGGGGTCATATGGAATCCCTACAGGTTCGTTGACTGGTTGATTTGCTTGAGGCCTGATATTTGGTCCTTGATTAGGAATAAAGTTACCATGATTTGGGTCATTGTTACCATTAGCCTGAACATTTATTCCCTCATTAACACGTGGGGTATTCTGCCCGTTATTTAGAACATTATCTCTTACATTTAGATTACCCCCCAAGTTAGGCGTACCACTACCATTATTCTGATATGTCATTACACCATCCCTTTGGTTTGAAGTAGAGGGACCGAAATGTGGTTCTACCCCTTGACTTGGATTTAGGACTGGGGGATTATGTCCCACAATTGTCCTAGTTTGAAAGTGGTTTGCAAGAGGCGTAACTGGTTGACAAATTTGGCCTACTAACTTATTCATTATTTCATTCAAAGTATTCAATTGTTTGGTCATGTTGTCATAATGTGCATTCCCATTTTGGGTAAATCTTTCCATATTATGAATATTTCAAAAATTTACATGTTCAACGACATCTTGTGTGAGTTCTCCAAGCAGTGCACGCATAGTTCGAGGACTCAACTCTGTCATTGATTCGTAACGACTGTTACTGCTCTGATTCTGTCCATTTGTTCGTGGAGAGCTATGCTGCTCCTCATATCGCTCGATCACTGACTGAACTCCTCCCTGACTTGTTGCTTCCTTATCGGATCTCTGAGGCATGTTGTTTCACCTTTTGTATCTTCAACACCAAACACTACTGTCTCACCGGGCGTGCCAAATTGTTTCGCGTGGGTTAGTCGCTAACAATTAAAAAGGGATCAGACGATTGTATAAGGGACAAACCTCTTGAAACAAAGTCCAAAAAAGGGGTTTTTTTATTGACGATGACTTTACAATTTGAAAATATAAACAGAATGCCTCCAAGGGGCGCGAGCACACGAGTTACTGAAAAAGAAGTGTTTAAATCTAAACTAAGAAATTTAAAGTTACATATTCTCTGTTTGAGAGTGTTTGATTCGGGGTCCTTTGCTCTATGTCTTTTCTTCCTTTTATACTCCCTGGATGATCTCTTCGTAATCAACCGCTTAAAAACTGTTTGATCGCTCTATAACTGCCCACTTTCCTCGTAGTGGCCAACTTGTCATGGAACTGCCTTCTCTAATTGCTGTCATTACTTTTGTCGTTCAACCGTCTTCAATTGAATTCCTTGAATCGTAGAACGTGATAGGGCTACTCAATAACTGCTTCATTAACCGCACCTTTGGGTAACCATAACATCTTACGTTTGCTAAGATCCTGGACGACTCGAAGGTTTGGGCTAGAACAGGGGCTCAGTTCTGGGCGACTGCATGGCAATCCATTCGCTCCAATCTTGGGCGACTTGTAACCTTGGGCGATGGTATTACTGCGTTCATGGGCTTCCCTATTTGGGTCTTTATCCTGCATTGCCTGATTGAGTCGTTCTTTGAGCTATTTGATTTTAGGGATCTTATAATTGGGCTTCATTCCTTAGGCTATTCGACTTGGGCTGAACTTTTTGTGTGTCAACACTTGTATATAATGAAATTACATAATAATTTACATACTGTTGAGGTGTCAAAAATAAGATATTTTATTTATTTATTTTATATTGAAGAAATTTTGATACAATCATATTTCACCACATCATATACATGTAAATTATTTTATACATATAGCACAACCATTAAAAGTTTGTTATTTAGATTTAGATTAATATGTTATTGAAAAGTGAAAAATGTAATTTGGATATTGATTTAAATTTGAAAATTGAAATTGCTGAACCCATATCTTCTCTAAAAAAATTAGATTATTTCCATTTTTCAAAAATCCTTAAGTGGTTTTTTTTTTTTTCCCCAAAACACTTAGAATACTAGAATCTAAACCAAATTTTATTTAAAACCATATAGTTAATGTCTCTATGTTACACTAAATCAATGGTTTTCAAAAAGACAAATTTTCAATTTTAAGTGATGCTAATCCCGGGCTCCAATCCAGGGCTAAGGTAGCGCATGTCTCGGCCCTTGATCTTTAAATACATGGGGCCCGCGCCATTTAACATCAGGGGCTGAGGTGTCAAGGATTGGAGCCCGGGATTTGCAACTTTTTTGTTTCAATTTTTGCCACTTTAGAGGTCAAATAATGTGCCAACGTGTCAAAAATTTTATCGTTATCTGCCAATTTGTCATAAAGAATTGATGTACTAAGATGTCAAAAATAAATTGAGGAAACAGCCAAGATGACAAAACATCTAGACTTGCCACTTTACACTTACAGCCTTGAGCCCTAGCAACCCGACACTGACTGGACTAATTGTTCCTTGATTAAGTTGTCTAGTGACAATGGTCAGAAGATAAAACTCGAAGTAGATAAGAAATGACAACATATGATAACGAGCAAAGGCACGTTCGAAGATGGATTAAAGGAGGTAACATTTACGCGAAAGGCATTACAGCTCAAATTCTAATCACAAATTACAATTTTCACTTCTCAAATTAGTTTAAATTTTCCAAGTAAATATAACGAACTCAAAATAATAAATAACCCAAAATAATTTGTATGTTTAGCCCCCGGGGCATAGTCCAGTGGTGCAAAAGAAAGGAGTGAAATTATCTCACGCCTTGTTAGCAGTCACAGTGTGGAGGTTTGATTCTTGAGACATGAAATTGGACTCCTTGTAGGCGCAGTGTACAAACAGCCCTTGTTCCATAACCTGTTAGGGCACATCCCCCCGATTTACCTCCCTCCCAAAACTCTAGGGGCGGGACAATAGAGACCCTCAAAGTTAGAATTCAACCTTTAATAAATAACCCAAAATGATCTGTATGTTTCACGTCAAATTAGAAGAAAACGACATGTTTAGAGGACAAATTCTTGAACAAGGAGATGTCACTATCACACGAAAATGCAGCAGGCTTTATGTTGTAGGCCCTTCTTACCTCCCACAGAAACAGAGGAGAAAGGGCCAGAGTACAAGCCGAAGAATATTTTTACCTAGCATGAAAGAGCTTTGCTAAAGGCTCTTTAGAAGCAGTTTAGGCAATGTGGAATCAAAATATTATGTACTAAAATTCTTCCATGGTTTTTGTTCATATGCTAATAGCTTGTAGAAAAAAATGCTGAACTTTTTCCTAAACAGTAATCAACACAATATTGAAGTATTTAAACTGGGGTTCTGCCACGTGTTTAAAACCAAAGATACCTTTACCACGAGTTTTCCGTGATGTGTTCATACGACTCCAATTACCAAGGAACTTCCATCAATTCAAATCACCAATATATTGTTGAGACAAATAACAAAGATAACAACAGTGAGTCTGTGACAACAAAATCGTGCACTTCGTCACAAGGGGAGATAGTTACCCAGACTACAACAACGAAGCCAACTACATACTTCTAAATTAAGTTATACCACTCTCAAGAACCAACTATCAAAGGGTTCTTATCTTTGCACACATTATATCGTTTACATAGTTTCTCCAGTGTCGCTACTGAATGTTGCATCTTGTTTAATTTGATATCCATGAACATGCTCTGCAACGCAAGAAAACTTGTTAGGCACAAACATTTAACCAAACAAATTGTGAATAATTCTCAAGAGTTTAGTCTTTTCTCTACCTGATAGTCATCTCCATATTTTTCTACCAATCGACCAACATGAATTCGTTGGATTTTTGTCAGTGGTTGAAGGGGCGCATGCTTCCCATCTGTCCGTTTCTTGCCAAGGGCTGACTTCAAGTCTAGAAAGTTCACACACATCATGCCGTTAGCGGGTCAACAAGAAGAATCAGAAGCAGAAGTGGAACATAGATTAGCACTTTCTGATGGATCCTTAATATGACCATTGACAGTTATATTACATTGCACAAATCTGACAAATTATAGTGAAAGTCTTAAAAATTGCATACATATTGAAAAATTGAGGCTCCAGCATCATACATCTTGATAGACTCGTTTGATTAGTAATGCAACTAGCACTTAGCAGTTAGAAGTAAAAATTATTTTTCACTAAATAACTTACAGGTATTGATGAACACAGTACTGCAGGGGTCTTATTTAAATTTGCAAATGTTATGTATACAATAATGAAAAAGTGCTGCATAAATCATGTTTAGTAATTAATGAAAACCATATATGTGTGTACAGAAAATAAATCTAGGCCCCGTTTGGTAGGGATTTTTTACTCCAAAAAATTGATTTTTTGACCGTTATTTTACTATTCAAGCCGTAGTTTTTGACTTTTTCTTTCACATGTAGACCCCACATTTCTTCCAACGGTCAAAAAATCAATTCTCAAAATCCCTACCAAACGGGCCCCTAATCCCACAGTAGATAAAGAAAATGGACAAAAGATAAAATAATAAATTTAGAAGAGCACAAGCTTGCAAGAATCAGAGGACCACTGTCTTGTTCACATGAAGCACCAATGGCTTCACCAGAATAATTAAACCGTTGGAATCAGACATTTCAACAAACACTAAGCTGGCTATGAAATCGCTAACTTATCACTTATTTGGACGAACTCGTTGAACAAGTATAAAATTATAAAAAGAATTCCAAAACAAATTCAAGGCCTGTGACAATTGTAACATATATGAATCTGAAAGTGAAATTAATGATATACGTGCCTCGCGCGAATCCACAATTTGAGAATGAAGTTTGTCTGAAAACCAAAGGCAACTCAATTATAACTTTAATAGGTAACACGTGAAACATATGAGGAGAGCTTAGTGGTTATTGAAAAACATCAAAACAAATCACTGGTCTTGGTTAGAAAGTATATGCAAGTAGTGACACATAGATGGTTAAGATTTCATGGAGAGGTTGGGTTACAGTGCAAAAATTTGCAACATGTGGTAGATATCAGCAAAAGATACTATAATCATATTGAAGATGTGTAACAGAAGATGTTGTCTTTGATGCTTGGACACCAGGATAGGCGCTAGGTACAACTATGGATCTACGTGTCAGACAATGAGAATAAATTCGTTTATCAAATAAGTGCCTTGACTTTGGACATGTCATTCATAACTGCATTAAGCTAATATTATGACACTTCAAAGATGTTTAAATAATGTAACAGTATAATTAGCTGGACAATGCATGTTCAAGAAAGAATGATGAAAAGTTGACATGAGAAAGATTCGTATAGCCCTTTCAGCAATATATTTATTCCGTGATAAGTTGTGTTTGCAGATGAATGTTTAGTACTCTAACCAGGTGTCAAGGATATCATTATTCAAAAGGTTGAGCTCTTACGTGGACAATATGGTAACAAATGTTTCAGACAATACAGTATGTAGCAATTTAGGGTTGCAATTTCCTACACATACACATGTATCTATCCCATTTTCACATGGTATTTGTGAGGATACCTGTTTCGGGTGCTAAACAAGAATCAGTTTGAGAGTCTATTGATAGATCATCTTCTTCCGGTCATAAACCAATTAAACAAAGATAATTATGTAATTTTTCTAAAGATCAGTAATAGGTTGCAATATTGGTGTTTTGCCCTAATAAAACAGGCTCCAATTCTTAGTGCAAACAGAGAATCATTGCACACCTCAATATCATCAATGAATTCCACGCATCTACTTAGGAAGAAGAAAGAGCCTTCCATACATTGTCCTCTAGTGAAATTAACAAATCAGTTAATTATTTTCTTGCTTTTTTTCCCATATCAATGCATTAAATTCAAATTTCCGATTCACACTAGGTGAATAAATAACAATCACGATGGAAATTAATCAACTTATTAATCAAAACAAAATGCCGAAGTATTAGTTAATAAAATATCCAAACAAAAGATATACTTAGGGATCAAAAGGAAAAAGTAAAAAATAACTGACCATCTTCTTCGAGGTCGCTGCCGGAATCAATTGGCTCAAACTCGTCCACTGGGGTGGCGTCTTGGGCAGGGACCTGGAGGGCGTCGCTCTCGACCATGTGAGGGGTGCGAGAGCGGACTCCGAGAAAATTAGGGTTCGAAACGACGCCAAATGACTTGTAATTCTCGATTACACTGGCCTTATCGTCCCATTTTGAATCGGGGTCCAAAAGAGTCTTCAATTTCGGTGGGAGATGGAATGCTGGTTTGAATATTCGAGGGTTTTTCTTCGGCAGTCCAACTTTTACCTTCGGCTTCGAACGCTTGTAACTCCTCCTCGAACCGCCCATTATCTTGATATTTCCCGCACTTCAATTAGGGTTTTGAGGAAGAGGTCTAAGAATTAGGGTTTAAGTTATTCAATTGTTGAAACGTAAATTGCATCTTAGTCCCCATTTTATATCGAGTTTTTCAATTTTATCCGGAACCTTTTTCTTTGGCATTATACCCCCTCTGTCTTTAAAACTTAGCACAAGTAGTCCTTACCAATGGTTTTCATCCCTTAAAACACATTTTAAGCTAAAATGAGAATAGTTGTTGTGAAGAAAAATAAGTTACTTCCTTTATTCTTGTTGAAGGATTAAAAGATTGACAATGTTTAGCCCCTATTTGAGCCAGTCCTAGTTTGGCCCCCATTTTGAAGAAATGAAAATAGGTGGAATAATTTTTATTTTTTTTTAAATGTGTGGTTGAAAAAGAATTAAGAGTTTTTGATTTACGTGTAATATTATTTTATGGAAGATTGTATGGTTGAAAATAGGAAAAAGAAAAATGAAATGTAATGGAATGAAAATTAATGGGAGCCAAATTTCAACCAAAAAAAAATGAGAATTCCGATCATTGGAGGCCAATTTCAACCATCATATTTGACTTCACCTCTCTTAAGTGGGACTCACGTTTGAAAATAACAGTCAAAAATTTTCTACTTTCTTCCTTGAAAATATGGCTCAAATAGGGGCTTAATATTATAAATGTGGTGAGATTGTAATTCTAACAATCAGATGCCACTGATGTTATATGCTTGATAAACTTTTCAAGTAAAGCCATAAAATTTTTGTATCAATTCTCTGCCAAATTATGATATTTAAATTTGGACATCAAGAATATTATGTTGCACTAGTGCTGAATTCTTCTAGTTTTCCTCCTAGTCACTATTCAAAGCATTGAACAAGGCAATGGGGAATGACCCATGGCCCCTTCAACAATCAAGTAAAAAAGAGGGATGGATGAAAATGCTTGTATGTTGATTAATTATCTTTCTACGTATCTTCTTGTCTCGCGCCCCTATCATTTTTTACAGCACAATCGAGCACAATCGTTTATTATAAGAGTGATTAGTTACTAATTTTAGGTAATTGATTTTGGGGAGAAATGGATTGTAATGCCCTCAATCAACTTTAATCGATTATATTTTATTATCTTTGTGCATTGTTGAATATATGTTAAATGGCTTGTGAGCTTAGTTTTCAACATATATAGAGCAAGTTACAACCTTGGGAAATAAAATTTGGTTTTAACTTTTATTATTCCGAGGAAGACAAAATAACATTCCATGATGCGAGACGTCGCTAATGGTATTACATGTTTTGTACCCAAAAATTATAAATATAGTTTATTATGTTCCTATGTAATTTGTCTGAAATTATGTCGCATTTTATTTAGTTTCTTCTTGCAATTCAAAAACCAATTCCAATAGTCATTTTAAGGGAGTTTTGAATTTTAATTGAATCAAAGATATTGGATTTCTTCCAATTTGTTCGTGTTCCTTTGAATTTTTCGCTCTTTATCATTTGGTTAAAACCGTTCTATAAAGAAAAAGAAAGGGATGATCTTTGCAAACACTCGATTAAAACTCGCTCTTAAATCCGATAAAAAAAAATAGAGGATGTACAACGTACTTATTAGCACTCAAGAGCTCGCAAAGCAAGCTTTCCATGAAGACTCAATACTAGCGACTACAATTCATCACCCTCACTGTTATCTATGGTAATCCATTTTTCTAGTTGAGTGACTCCACTGAACGAATATTTCATGAACCATGTTGAACTCAAAATATCATTGTAACTTATTTTGTAGTTTCAACCCTAATAAATAAGAATCACCATATCATAATTACTTCTGTGAGAATTTTTATAGTATAATTCATATTAGAGAATATTTTTACCAATCCCTTGCGCTTTCAAATGGTAATAATATTGGCTTCAATTGGAAGAATAATATGGAATAATATCAACAATATAAATTGCATAATATCATTTAACAATTATTCAGAAATCTCCATACATAGAGTTTATGCAACTTTCAGAAGCATATCATCAAGTATAATGCCCCTTCCCCTCCTTCTCTTGATATGTAGCAAAAGCCTAGCCTCATTTGAAATTTCGCCTTATAGGTGCGGCTTCTCGTTATCATGACAAGCACTGAAAGACTATCAAACTAGCATTCAAAGTTCTGATGTTCGATTAGCATACTCCTGAACCAATGCCCCCCAAAGAGTGAATGCCTCTCGAGCAAACGAGATGGCTTAACGAATTCTTTCGCCCTTCATGTTGGAGATGACCAAAAAAAAACATAAGGAAGGCACTTGACGTGATAAGTATAAACGAGTTTCATATCCTTAATCTACCTAGAAAATAGATAAGATGCTTATCATATCAAGCTAGTGGGTGCCTTACATGATTAGTGCATGGCATTAAACTACGAACAAAAACTGATTTGATAAATCAACCAAAGGAGAAGAAGAATTAAGAGAAGGAGAAGAAAACATATTATTGAGCCACCAAAAACCTTCTTCTTCTTTTTTTTTTTTTATTGAGATAATTACACAGACACAAGAAGACCAAAACTAAAAGAAAACCTATCAAAGGAAACTAATAATATTATACATAAATATTATATTGTATTATATATAAATATATATTTTATTATAACATCCCCCTCAAACTCACGATACAACAACAAGAAGCAACGAAAGTTTGTCAAGCAAGAAGTGAAAATGATGAACCAGATGAGATTTCATGAAGATGTCAGCAAGCTGCAATATTGAAGAAACAAAAGGCAGGGAAATTGTGTCAGTTGCAGATGATAGCAGATTAAATAATAGTCAATCTCAATATGCTTTGTGTGCTCATAAAATACAGAATTGTGTAATATCTGAATAGCACTTTTATTGTCATAATACATAGGGTTTGGAGAGGAAGAAGGAACAGCCATGTCTGCAAGTAACCATGCAACCATACAATCTATGTGGTGATGAATACCGTAACACGATACTCTGCGTCAATAGAGAAACGAGAAACAACGGTCTATTTCTTACTCTTCCAAGAAATAAGGGAATCACCTAAAAATATACAAAAATCAGTTGTAGACTTTCAATCAGAGGGGTTACTGGCCCAATCAACATCAGGATTAGCACGGAGCACCAAAGGGGAGGTTGAGAAAAACGGAAGACTCTGAAAGCAAGTACCACGAAGATAGCATAAAATACGAACAACAGCTAACCAATAAATTTTAATAGGGGTCAAAACAAACTAACTAACAATGTAAACAGTATAAACAATATCGAGACGTATGATGGTGAAATAAACTAGACATCCAACAATGGTGTGATGCAAAGTGGAATCAGTCAAAGATACACTGTGAAAGGGTGAATAACAAGCATTAAATTCAAGAAGAGTATCAATAGTTTTAATATAAGTTAGACGCGCGCTCAATAACATTCATAGTATACTTGGATTGAGAGAGAAGATAATCTCTTGGAGAAGAAGCAACTTCGATCCCCATAAAATAAGATAATATACTTAAGTCCTTCATTTCAAAACAACGAGCTAATTCTGATTTCAAATCAACAATCCCATCAACATCATTACCAGTAATGATCATCTCATCAACATATAATAAAAGCATAATGCAACCAGTTGAAGTATACTGAAAGAATAGTGCGGAGTCATGATTATATTAATTTAGAGATGTCGGACTTTATCATTTCTTGTGCAATTAACCTATAACTTTAGTGCATTTAGTAAATTAATCCCTAGCGTTTAAAATTGGATTCAACCTTTAATTCCTTAAAGTTCAAGTTGATTGATCCAATTATAGGAATGATTTTTGTGTATTTTGTTTGCTTTATGATTTTCATTTATTTTCCCAAAAAAAAAATTATATTTTTAGGATTTTGTAAAATGAAATTTTGTTTTTTAAAATAAAGTGTTATCAATTCTCATTTTATGTTTCTTCACCTTTTTATTTGCGTTTTTATGCGTATCCAAAGTTGATTACTTTCATGTTTTCTTAACAAAATTCATGAAAAAAATTAGTAGTTATATTGTTTACTTAAATTCCGCATTCTCTCAAAATCTTCACGATGGTATTGATCATTGTAGCACACCGATTGTTGACTATCGTAAGGCTCCTTGAACCTAAAATACCCAACTTCACAACTGCTCGAGTTGTAGGTCCAAGGTCAGGGGCGAATCCAAGACTTCGACTCAACTAGGGTGGCCATTGATTCTTTTATCGTTGACTGTCGATAGTCAACGACTGTATAACGATATCGTTTATTAATATTAAATAAAATAATATTAAAAATTCTTCGATTTATATGTAAATACACTAAAACGTAAAAATTGTATATTTATAGCATATTATATTTCAACACAATTCGAAATAATATAAATTACATAATACATAAAACTTCTTTGTGTTATCAATGCTTAACTAAAAGTAGTTGAGAGATTAGAAACACCACTACAAGAACTGGATTGAGATTCAGTTGAAAAAATCATTCCATAATCAGTATGATAATTGAACGTTAATAAAAAATTAAATGTAATTAAAATTAATTTTAAAATATAATTAAAATTTCAATTTCCAATTCTCAACACCAATTCATCATAAATTATAAATTCCCCAATTTCTCATTTTCGATTTTCATAAATCACATATTCACATTTCACGATACTCAAATTAATTTTTAATATCACAATTCATAATAGATAAATTCTCAAATAACATATAAATTAAAACTCAATACTCATAAGTCAAATATTATAAATTATTAAACCATAAAGTATTTGAAACGACAAAAACCAAAAAAAAAAAAAAAAAAAGTCATTGACTTGCCTAGAGTCTTAACATATATTATTTTATTAAATTTAGATTCAAAATTCAGCCATTGCCATGATGGTTAAACTTCCAATCATCTAAATTAGAAGTTATTGGTTTGAATCTTTTCCTTAGGGAATTAATTTTTGTAAATATTGTAGAAATAAAAAATTTGCACAATGAAATGGACGGGTAAGAATCGAACCTAAGACTTGTAATATAAAAATGCAGGCTCTAACCAATTAAGTAGAAGAGGGGTTTGAAAATAAAATGAACCACCAGTTATATAACTTAAAATTTTTATATATTATCAACAAAAAAAATTCTCTCCGACAAATCCAGTTAGGGCGGCTGCCCGAGCTAGCCAACCCTTAAATTCGCCACTGTCCAAGGTTAAGGTGGTAATACCAGCGAGGGATAGTGACCTTAGGATAGAACCCTTTAAAGTCAGGCCACCTATTTATAAAGATGTGTGGTGATGCGCCGCACATATAGAGCACAAGGTTGAGTTTGGGGCTCGATCGAGCCTGTCGCACCGGGTTTGCCTAGTGCTGTTTACCTAGTTGGCGGGATTAAGTCACAATTCCACCATTTTATCCATGTTTAAGTCATGTTTATGATCCAAATAAGTGTGTAAAAACACACTTATCACGTGGTTTGCAGGCTATTCTGTCAGTCTGAGAGTTTACCCAGTACGCATCCAAAAGGTAGCGGCTGCGGGTTCCCCCGTCATTAAAAAAAAAAAAAAGTTTGAGTTTGGGGATGAATTTTGACCAACTACTATACCTACGAGGCCCATGAGAACATGGTTTTAACTCTATTTGATAGCAGAAGCACCTCTCTGAATATATGATAGAAGCGTTTTATGTAATAAATATTATTGAGATTTTGAGATTGAAGAATCCTCTTCTTTTTTCTCTCTCTTTTTTGTTTTTAATAAAAGCCTCTGTTTGATCCTATTCAATTAAAATTTATTTTTTCTCTAATATTTTCAACCACATAATTTTTCATAAAATAATATTACACGTAAATCGAAGACTTTTTCTTCTTTTTCAACCACCAATTTTCCAAAAAAAAAAAAAAAAAAAAACTATTTCACCCATTAGATTTTGGAATAATGAGGACCAACATTAAATTAAATTTTATTTTTCACTCTCCTATTTTCAACTACACAATCATCTACAAAATAATATTACACGTGAATTGAAAATTTTTCCTTCTTTTTCAACCATTCATTCTCAAAAATAATAGTCAATCTCAATATACTTTATGCGTTCATGGAATACAGAATTGTGTAATATCTGAATAGCACTTTTATTATCATAACAGGAATTGGAGAGGAAGAAGGAACGCCCATGTCTACAAGTAACCATGCAACCATACAATCTCAGTGGTGGTAGATACCATAACACGATACTCTGCGTCAATAGAGGAACGAGATACAACGATCTGTTTCTTACTCTTCCAAGAGATAAGGGAATCACCCAAAAAATATCCAAAAATCAGTTGTAGACTTTCGATCAAAGGGGCTACTGGCCCAATCAACATCAGGATAAACACGGAGCACCAAAGGGGAGGTCGAGAAAAACAGAAGATTCTGAAAGCAAGTACCACAAAGATAGCATAAAATACGAACAATAGCTGACCAGTAAATTTTAACAGGGGTCGAAACAAACTAACTAACAATGTAAACATTATAAGCAATATCGAGACATATGATGGTGAGATAAACTAGACATTCAACAATGGTGTGATGCAAAGTGGGATCAGTCAAAGATACGACGTCAAAGGGTGAATAACGAGCATTAGATTCAAGAAGAGTATCGATAGTTTTAGTGTAAGTTAGACGCGTGCTCAATAACATTAATAGTATACTTGGATTGAGAGAGAAGATAATCTCTTAGAGAAGAAGCAACTTCAATCCCCATAAAATAAGATGATACACTCAAGTCCTCCATTTCAAAACAATGAGCCAATTCTAATTTCAAATCAGAGATCTCATCAACATCATTACCCGTAATAATAATCTCATCAACATATAGCAAAAGTAAAATGCAACCAGTTGAAGTATACCGAAAGAATAGTGCGGAGTCATGATTATACTAATTTAGAGATGTCGGACTTTATCATTTCTTGTGCATTGACCTATAACTTTAGTGCATTTAGTAAATTAATCCCCACCCTTTAAAATTAGATTCAACCTTTAATTCCGTAAAGTTCAAGTTGATTGATCCACTTATAGGAATGATTTTTGTGTATTTTGTTTGCTTTTTGATTTTCATTTATTTTCGCAAAAAAATTCTATTTTTAGGATTTTGTAAAATAAAATGTTATCAATTCCCATTTTATGTTTCTTCACCTTTTTATTTGCGTTTTTGTGTATCCAAAGTTGATTACTTTCATGTTTTCTTAACAAAATTCATGAAAAAAATTAGTTGTTATATTGTTTACTTAAATTCCACTTTCTCTCAAAATCTTCGCGATGGTGTTGATCATTGTAGCACGCCGATTGTTGACTATCGTAAGGCTCCTTGAATCTAAAATACCCAACTCCGCCGCTGCTCGAGTTGTAGGTCCAAGGTTAAGGTGGTAATACCAGCGAGGGATAGTGACCTTAGGATAGAACCCTTTAAAGTCAAGCCACCTATTTATAAAGATGTGTGGTGATGTGCCGCACATATAGAGCACAAGGTTGAGTTTGGAGCTCGGTCAAGCCTGTCACACCGGGCTTGCTTAGTACGATTTTCTTGACTGGTGTGGTTTGCAAGCTATTGCATCAATTCAAGGGTTTACCTAGTGCGCACCCGAAAAATAGCGACTACGGGTTCCTCCGTCATCAAAAATAAAATAAAATAAAATAAAAATATGTTTGAGTTTGGGGATGAATTTTGACCAACTACTATACCTACGAAGCCCATGAGAAGATGGTTTTAACTCTATTTGATAGCAGATCTTTTTGAAGTACCTCTCTGAATATATGATAGAAGCGTTTTATGTAATGAATATTATTGAGATTGAAAAATCCTGTTCTTTTTTTATTTATTTTTTTAATATAAGCCCCTGTTTGACCCCATTTAATTAAATTTTATTTTTTTCTCTCATATTTTCAACCACACAATTTTTCATAAAATAATATTACACTTAAATCGAAAACTTTTTCTTCTTTTTCAACTACCAATTTTTCAAAAAATAATATTTCACCCATTAAATTTTGAAATAATGAGGACCAACATTAAATTAAATTTTATTTTTCTTCCTTCTATTTTTAACCATATAATCTTCTATAAAATATTGTTACACGTAAATCGAAAATTTTTCCTTCTTTTTCAATCATTCATTATCAAAAATAAAAAAATAAAAAATTGTTATACCCATTAAAATTTGAATTAACGGAGGCCAAACGGAATGTAAATATCCCATGCCCAACTTGCTCATCTTAATCATACTATCAACGTTCATCTTGAACCATAATCAAGCTTTCCTGCGAAATTCGTAGTTGCATTACTAATAACTTTACGTTGTAGACAAAACATGGTAGAAGATCGATAAGTAATCGTTAGATAAGGCTTAAAGAATTGGCCTAGATATTACACGGGATTCCATAATGGGCTCATTTTGTACAAGCCCAATTTCATCGAAGTCCCTTGAATCTTCTCGACGATTTCTCTAGTTAAAAAAATCTGCCTGTATCATATTCTCTTCTGAGCTTTCACACAGAAATATCTTCTGCAAAACGGTTTTAACTGGAGTTCCTAATTGTGCAAGTACTTGAGAAGGGAAGTGAATCTCGTACTATTTGGACATTGATAATCTAAGGTTGTCAACGAGTCGAATCGAGTCGGCTCACGGTCTATGCAAGGCTTGGTAAAAAAGAAGCTCGAGTTGAGCTGAGCCAAAACCAAAACCAAAACCCTATCGATTTTTAGAGGCTTGACTCGAAGCCAAGTCCCGAAATTTTAATATATTAAATATCATATCAGTATGCATTTAACATTACAATTATGCATTTCATTATTTACGTGTATGTATAATAATTAATATTTATTTTCAAGGGTTTGCATTTTTCTTATATTTAGATCAAAAAGGTGCAAATTAATTACACTTGATATGTTTTGGGACTATTCAACTACTTTAAGAGTAAATAAATTATTCAAATTCATGTATACTTTTTTATTTTCAAGAGTTTTTGATTTAATCTATGACATAAATTTATTTTCCAAGTTCATGTACATCCCTTTTGTCTAAGTTAATTTTCAAGGTCGTGTGTATATAAATTATTATTTTTCAATATTTATTTATTCAAATTAATTAAATTTCATGCTCATGAATGTATTTGATTGTTCTCATGATTATTAGACATAAATGAACTAATCTCTTAAATATTCAGTGAGCTTCTTGAATGCCTAGTCTGTACCAACTCTATGTTCACGTAAACAATTTTTTTAACTATTTTTTATATTCACGTATATTCAAATATTACTTTTACAGTAATTATAAAACCTTTTAAAATAATGTGTAACGCATGTTCACCTATGACTAGCTATAATAAAATCCTGTTACTCATCTCATGCACTTATTCTTCATATTCTATCAATTTATTTGATTATCAGAGTTCATACTATCGTCACTCTTTTCTATAGGACGATGACGTTTGCATCCTAATAATGCATTTGCAGTATATAGAAGACACCTAGCCGGTCAAATTTTGTTGACCACTCGACCGAACATATTTTCAAGTCAACAATATGTATGAAATTATTGCCCATCATCTTTCATATCAAATTGAATAGTCTTGATCCTTTTCACAATTTTGATAATGTCATTTTTATTACTATTGTGTTATATGTACATTACAACTTACAAATTTGTTTATCAACGTGACTATTAAGCCAAAAATTCACCAAACAACTAAAAATAAAATTCACCAACTTTCTTTCTGTCATTTCACCAATATTTAGAAAAATGTAAAATGGTGATATACAAAAAACATTTTTCTTTTTATTATCTAAAATTATTCTCAATGATTATCAATTTATAATTTATTCATAGGCTTGTCTAGCTGTCCCACCATTAAAAAATGATAAATCATTAAATTAACTTGTTGCTATTTGGTAGCAAGAATAAAGACTATAGTCAATCTGCCTGCTCACCTCTTTGTTGAAGGTTAGTTATTCTTTAAATATCTAAAATCTCTTCACGTATCCCACTGTGATCTTCCTTTTAAATGGTTGGTCGGTCTCAATATAAACAGGTTGAACCCCAACCTTGAGGGTCCCCACCGCCCCGTCCCTGGAGCATTGTGAGGAAGGTAAATCACAAAATGTAACTTAACAGATCAGAGAACAAGAGCTTGTCTGTACACATATTATCCTTGTTTGAGCCTTATATTTTCAAAACTCATTTTCAACAATACATTTTTTCAATAAAATAATTTTATACATAAGCTCAAAACTTTTCCTTACTTGTTAACCACACATTCTTCCAAAAATCACTATTCCAAAATTTATTACTCAGAAAAATGGGCGTCAAACAACTTTGACAGCATAGTAGTCTCCTGAACACACCTGCACTCTATCGTCTTCGCTTTATAGATTTAGATTAAAATTGTACGTAGTAAACCAATTTGCATCTACCACAAGCTAGTCAAATACACTAATTTAACAAAAATCACCAAAGCTAATTTCATTCCTCGAACGTTTGAGGTGCTATACAAACACTGATGCTAACCTGCCTGAAGCATTTCTTCGAATAAAGAATCAAAGTCATCATACACAAATTAGAACAAGAATGGAGCTAATGAATACAGAACTTTAAAAGCATCAAGCCCGTTCAATATAAAAGAAGCATCACAACGAATAATTCAGCCGAATCAATAATCATCTACAAGTTGCACAATTCATCTCATAAGCAATGCCTTTTTAATGGATATAGTCCAGAGGAGGTCCGAATCAGATTTGACAGTTACTCTCTCCCCTTTTACGATGTTTGAAGTACTGATCAAGCCACCAAACCTCATTTCTGTCTCAGCTGAAAGGCAGTACATTAATCACGTTTGTATTAAGGCACAGAAGTACGAAATTCACCAAAAGGTGGAATTTTGTTCAAGAATCATATCTTATTCACAGTGTCTCAACTTGACTAAAGAAAGTGAGGTCTTCATAGACCAGCATTTGAGAAGAGCCACAATCATTGAATGGTTAAAAAGACTAGAATGCATGTACCGATAAATACTTACTAAGATCCCACCGAAGCCCAGTGGTTGTAGTGCTTCTAGATGGTACGCCAATGGGAATGAGTCCACAATGCGGGCCCTCAACAGAGGACTGGATATGGATCTCATGATGATGACTACTTGGAAGAAGTTGGATTAGGCAATCATCCGATAGAAGTATTATTCGGGTTGTTGAGAAAAAACATAGTACGTTGATATTTCCAACCTCATGGTCAAACCTCCCACCAAGGGCTCCAGCAACAAGAATGTATAACTAAAATTTAAGCAATTTAACCACAGCCATAATGATTAGAATGTCAATAGATGCACATAAGTGAAAATAGAAGAAAGGGAAGATCCTTCAGTATAACACGTGATTTAAGCAGGTCAAACATACTTTTTATCCATACATTTCGTAAAATCCACAACTACTGCCCACTTATTATCCACATATTTTAGGATTCACATCTTATAATCACTTCCAAGCATGCTCATAAATGTTTCAGATTCCATCAAGGTTGCTAATAACAATAAGATAGCACTCATCCTATATGGTATTAGTTTCAAGTTCCATTTAACCCCTTCACAGGTTTTTCTGTTTATACTAGACAACTTCTAGAAAGAGTACATCTAATCACAAGATGGATCATAAACAGAGATCAAGCATATATATTATAGATATTGAGCATGAGATAATGGAACATTTGAAGCATTATACATACATTATGATTCTCCAGATATGGTAAGTCACGAATGTATGCTACACATTTATGTAAGTCCGTGGTATCCTGATCATGAGAAGCATCTATTGCATTGGTTCCCTGCATTTGATACGCAAGCTATAGATACTCAGAATATGGTTTCTTAGAACATACCAAAGAATGAGTTAAATATTTGAAAACGTAAATTAATTAGTTCTCTAGAAGCATACAAAAAGGATATCATCATATCTTAACTGAATATCTTGACTTGGTTACTAAATTTCATTAGTCAAACTAAGCCCCGTTTGATAGCAATTTTTCACCCAAAATTATTATGATTTGGAATAATAGTAGGGAACTAGATCCTTAGTAACAAGAGCAAGTCATAGGGGTGGGCGCGGAATTTTTGGGTATTTAATAAATGGAACCGTCGGGTCCAAATATAATTATGGAACCGTTCGGGTTTGATTCCGTTCGGTTCTGTACTATAATTAATTTTTTTAACATTTATAACAACATTATATAAATACAACTAATGACACATTCAATGGTTTTGAAATGTCAGAAACTGGTAGACTATCTTGTTTAAATGATCGTTACGGTCAAAATTTCGGTTGGCGGAGGTCACAACGTCGGTCGACGATTGTATAGGTTTTGGAATGTCAGCGAGGCTGCGAGAGTCGAGACAGCGTTATGCACTTTAGTGTAGGTGTTTAGGATTATTTAGTGGGTTGAATCTTTTTGGGCTAAGAAATGAGACAATAAAAGGGATAATTGGGCCAAAAATTAAAAAATTAAAAATGAAACAAATTATTGGGCCAAAAATTTGGATTTAGAAAAAATTAAAATTAAAATAATTTGATTTATTCAATATAAAAAAAATTAGAAAGATTCGGTTCTTATTCGGTTCTTTGGTTCTTGATCTAGAACCGAGAACCGAACCATACCCGTTGATTCTCAATTCAGATACCCGTTCGGGTATTTAATTTGACAAGAACCGTCGGGTTCGATTCGGTTGGTTCAGTTCGGAAGATTTGCCCAGCCCTAGCAAGTCATATCAACATAATAAGGAACTTGAATACTAAAATATATATTTTTTCCTAATCGCGCATGACGGGAAAAGCTTCATCTTATTTCTAATGGGGTCACAACATGATCTAAATTTGCAAAACCTGGCCTTATATTTTTCTGCAGTGGAAAGTGACATTTAAGATGACGCATTTTTACGTGATCATACAGGAAAGAAAGTACCATTGACATGGGTTTTAAAATTTGGTGACATCCACATAAATCAAAGATGCAAAATTAGGGTTCAACTCTACTCAAGCGTATATATAAATAACTTCGAAAGATTTGCTGCATTTTTAACAACAAAAGGATACAATTATCTCACAAGATTTGTATAGAACTCCAATACTTCTGCTCTAACCGAATCCATGTCTCCTTTTATTACATCTGGCATATACCTGGATCATCCAAATAATGAAATAATTGTAAGTTCCAATTGTTAGACAAATATCTTCGTTCATTTATTTTTCTCTCTGGTTCTTGGAAAGTATAGGATAAAGATATCAAGAACCAGCTCCAATCACCCGACTTTTATCAATATAATCAAATATTCACAAGAATATTATCCAATCAAATTTGAGACTTGAAAACCAAGAGGCAATTCACTCAGTGCTGTATACCCTGAGCATACAATTCACTGAATTCAGGAAATTGTGAGAATGATTTCCCAAACAAGATTCAGCATAAAGACTAGGAGATCAACGTGCAAATGAAACTACTAGAGTTGCAAGAGCCACCTATATAAACTATCTTGATTCAAAAACTTACAGTGTCAGTATATTATCAATTTAAATGGATCCTATCAACAATAAAGAGTGATAAAAGTAAAATTCCCTCTTTTCAGCCGGCAGACTGCTCACTGAATGCATTACACATGAATTATCAAAATATATCATCCCTAAAAGCTTCGTGTTTTAGTGACAGCATGAAGTCCTGGACATGGGTTCACAACCATTAAATTTTTTTGTTGATAAGTAACACAACCATTAAATTGAATCCATCAATTGTCCCTTTGGATTCAATTTCTCATAGGAAGGCCACCAATTTCATTCTTGCATAAACAATCACGTTATTAACACCAAAGAGGTAAAAAATAGCATTATCATAATTATTGTTCTTATACTCCTCTTTTTCCAATTCAGAGACACACTGATTTGCAAGAGATAAGAACCTTGCCTATTTTCTTATTCTTCCTAAGCCAAGGTAGAGAAATAGAAAGAACGGGTCTTCATCTGATTTTCACAACCCCCAAAACTATCATACTATAGAAAGTCAATTTGTTTATAAACTACAACAGTATCTCATTGCAATAAAAACCAGAATTGCCTTCTCTATTTCTCTCAAAATTCCTTTGTGATCTTTTTGTTTTAAAGTCAAGTCTCCTCTTCTAAACCAGATTTGCCTTCTTAATTCCTTTTTGATCTTTTTGTTTTAAAGTAAAGTCTCCTCTAATATATGAAAGCACACAAAGTAAACATAGCCAAGCTTCATTTGAGAATTTCCAGGTATTTGACTATAATTAAAACTACCAGAGAAAACGAACAACTTCCAAAGGAAAAATACATCAATTATGCATTGGATATATCTCACAGGTGTTGGAAATATGTCTTCACAAAGAGGAGAATGGAGCATAAACAAAGAATAAAACTAGAAACAAAAATGAAGATGAAGAAGACCGGAACACGTAATTGTTGTCCTCAAACGAAATTTGCTCCCTCTAGATGAATTTGATGCTTACAGGGATCTTGATAAACAGTTTACAAGATTTATCAAGCCTTGAAGAAGATATAATATGTAAGCACTAGTGTTATCTTCTAAAACTCAAGAACACAAGGAGACGAATATGATAGAGGATTTTGATCTTTTGTGGAATGAAAATGTAATCACTAACTTGGCATTTTCAAGTGTATTGTAATGAATGTCAATCACCTATTTAGAAGCCTCAACAAGACTTCACGAAGTGGTGCCAAAATAGGATGAAAAACCACCAAAATTCAGATAACAACGACCATAACGGCTAGTTATTTACTCTATGTGGTCGCATGGGCTGCATAGTCGATTCCACGGCAGGGCCTTTAGGCCCTACATATGAACATGCGACTGCAGGCCGAAATGGTCTATGGGGTCGCACAGTTGTATGTTTTGGCCTTACTTCTACTTTTTCATTCCTTACTTGTTTTATTGATTTTTGAACAACATTTCAACAACGTGCATCTGAAATTTAAACTTAAAAACTACAAAATACAAAAGCAAGTCTACTGATACTATTGCAACATTCATCAAATGTGTTAAATAATACACATCAATGTCTGATGATCACGGGACGCAATTGCAAAATAGTTTGTAACAACGAATTGCTCTTTTTTAAATTGGTCACCGAGACTTGAACTCAAATCTGACGTGTCCCTTTCATCTACAAGCTTGAGCTGTTAGAGAACGGACAGCACGTGTACTCATTTAAATCTCATCGTATACAACGAGTTTGACGAACCCTTTTCGAATAGCCGAGGCTTGTTCATCAGGAAACAATTGCGGCAACTCATCATACAGTCGATTCGCTCCGCCATCTGCACAAACACGAAGTCGTGCTGTTCTACACTGAATTATCAAACTACGTTTTACCGCTGCCGCATAAATACATAACAAAAGTAGAACTAACTTAAAAAACGAAGGGAAAAAAATGATTAGGCGAATGATAATTTACCGTGGTTCCAGAGCAGAGGAGTGAATCGAGGGATGGGTTGGTTTAGTACTACCAGTGCGCACGATTGAGACGGGCCGTTGTTGGCAGGAAAATAAGGAAGGAGGAACCTTGAGGAATGAATCATCAAATCCATCTCGAAAATTCAATTTAAATTGAGATGGTGGAAACACGCAACTGCTTATTCATAAATAAATGGACATTTGCACCACCGATCCCTAATCTATTGTATAAGAAGAAAATTGATGTCTGACTTTTAAAATTAACAAATTCATAGTCAAATCTTTCATTAAATTTACAACTCCGTCTCTAATAATGAAAACATTCAAATCATCTCCACCTAACTTTTAGGTATCTAACATTATAAATTCGAGTGTCGCTTTTCAACTTGAAATGGTGTCTAGTGAAAGACTTCGGTGAGAATTACTTGACAATTTAGCATAAATTTTCATTATTATGGATTTGTTTTACTATCGAGGATAATGTTCCTTGAACAATAAGTTGGAGAGTAACAAATATGGTAAATTCCATTTGCTTTGATTATACTTTTATCCTACATATCTTAAGTAATTGTTCCTCAATTTTATTCAATTAAATAGCTATTTAATTTGATTTCAATCTAACAACTCCATCTAATTTTATCATTTGAACTGACAAAATCTATGACATAGCCATACTTATTTAATGCCAGCAAGAAATAGTCACTGGCTAGTGAAGCACATTGGTACCAGTCAGAAAGCTCTCCTATTATTAGAGCCTATTGAACCATGAAAATATTACCTTAAATCCTACATTTTAACATCCCATTTCAATAATCAGATGATAAAGTTATTTTTCCAAAAATTAGGTACACCTCATCCCACTCCACTCGATTCCACACCACTCAAACCTAATTCATTTTTGCCCCAAACAAAAGTTCACTTCTCTGATAGCATCTCTTCGAGGCAATAGCTCGCCTTTCTCATGCACACGCACAACATTCATCATCGTTGTTATAAGCAGAAACGAGCATCACCGTGTAAGTTGCCGTGGCTTCTTACCCAACAGCACTCGACAATGTAGCAATCTGCACGCTGCATGATTCCAATTGCAACATCAAATGATGGTTGTTGGTGCAATGACAATGGTGAGGTAGCAATGGTGGTGGTTGGTGCAGATGGTGGTGATGCATTAGAGATGATAATTTGCGGATCTAAAGCAACGACGATGTTTTGAATGGTTCCGACGATAGTTGGGTGCTAGAGAAGCGATGTGGTGAAGATGTAAAATAATTTGTAAACGGTAAATTGAGTTATTGTGATTGGTTCATTTTATAATACATGACAGATAAATAAGTTATAACTAATTAATTTGACAATTTATGATCAATATATAAGTATTCCATGATTGCGATAGTACATAACCATGACCATAAATTAAAAAAGGATTGTGACCTCAACTTATTTAATCTTCGAAAAAAAATTCAGGCGTTCGTCAAATTTAAAAGTACAATCGATATTTATGTATTTTTCCCTTGTAATTCCATTTACATTTTACCCCAGTCCAGCCCTTTTACTCTTGCATTAATCTCTTAGTATTTTATTGTTTTATTTTTAGGCAAATTCGGCACATATCTCAAAAATAAAAAGGTCAAGTAAATGTAAAAGAGGAATTTACCCTTAAAACTCAAATAAAAGGGATATGCTATAATATGGGCAGTGCCTCCAAGAAGATAAATGAGGAAATATATGGAAATGACTCTTGACTATAGCAAATTTTAGCATTTGCCTTTGACCCATTAAATAACTTTAAAAAAATTAAGTTAAAACATAAGTTTACACTAAAAGGGCGATTTTACCCTTCAAGGCTACAAACTGTTTGAAAGTTTCCTCTCTAACTGACCGACCCAAAAAAAATCGATGCCACAGTTGCCCAAAAAAATGACCGATCAACTACCGATCGAAACCACCAACGACATAGTGATTTCAATCGATGACTAGAAGCATGTATCTACCACCAGGCAAACTATTTCGGTTAGTTTTCTTGCAGGAAATTGTATTTTTGTTCCAGTTTTCATTAATTGAATTATTTTACATTTATTCGGTTTAATTAGATGAAGATGCATGAGTAGTTAGTTTGTGGTTCATGCTGCGGTGAAAATGTGAATTTTTTGTAATTTTTGAATCTTTCTAACGTCGACAATGGCGATTTCCGGTGAAGGATCATAAAAGACGCTGACTGCTAACAGTCGGGTCAATCCAACTGTTAACAGTCCGCCCGACTGTTAGACTGTTAACAGTCGGGCCATGGACTGTGAACAGTCAAGGTTATCTAAAATTAACAATTTATATTGTTCCTTTCATTTTTGTATTTATGAAATAATCTTTGATTATTTTTTTCAAATTTATTTAAATAATATAAATATTCTTTAAATTTTTTTAAAATGTATTTAATTTGAAATTTTTTGTTTGTAAATATATTTTCCAAATGATTAAAAGATTAATTTTCTTTATAATTAATTTATTTTAATTTGATTAAATAATAATTATGTTATTTTTTTTATAATTGCCTTTTTTTTATATAATTTAATAATTGAATAGATAATGTTGTCCGAAATTAACAATTTATTTTGTTCCTTTTATTTTTCTTTTATGAATAATCTTTGACTTTTTTCTAATTTATTTAAATAATATTTATATTCTTTAATTTTTTTTAAAAATGTATTTAATTTGAATTTTTTTAAAAATATATTTTCCAAATGTAATATACAAGATTAATTTTCTTTATAACTAAATTATTTTAATTTTTAAATTTGTATTGAATTTATTTTGTTATTAGCGTCAATGTCTTGCATATTGTATGGTAGTTAGAATTCAGTTGCTTTAATTTTTTGAGATTATGCGTTATTTTATTATCTCTTGTTCAATATTTTAACATTTGAATTTTTGCAGGATGGAGTGTCATTTAGATGGGGAGTTGAGACGAATGGCGGGGAAAGTTACTTGAAATAGTTGCTTTGAGAGTTTTACTGCTGTGTTAGAGCTGTTTGATGATTATCACGGAGATATGCTACGACAGTCCTTCTTGTGGCCACTGTACCAAATTCGAGAGGTGCACTTCTACGTCGACTTCTGAGGCCAATCGACGACGATCCCTCCACTTTGACTTCGGGAATAAGGTCGTCAGTTTCTTGATATATGAATTTAGCTTGATCACTGGACTGAGAATTATGGGGCGACGATGCAGCCATTAAGAGAAGCTATAGACTGTATGAGATGTACTTCCCGGGACATGGGTCGGTGCATCTACCCGAGTTGATGGTCGCGATCAAGAGGTGCGACCAGATGCTAGATAGATTGAAGTTTGGATTGGTCTACATCCTCGAGAGAGTGATGAAGTGTCATCACAAGAAGACTGTCATCGACATTTTTCATTTAGAAGTTGTTGACAACATCGATGAGTTCAACAACTATCCATGGGGCCGGAGATGCTATGAAGACACCGTACATGTCTTCACCAGATCACACTCAAGGCCCAGGGGATCAATGCGTAAATACGATACATATAGATTGCCTTTAACGGTGCATGTAAATGTTTAATATAATTAAAGTTAAAATTTTAGTATATTACATTTATGCATAGTAAGTGTATGTGTTGTAGATTTGAGTGTATGAGACAGTCCCTGCGTTGGGGGCCCGCTTCGTGAAGCGAGGGGAGACACGATACCCTCGGATGCATCATTGGAGATCGTCGCGAGTGGACGGATGTCCCACTGGGAAACAGTTATCGGCTCTCCTCGACGATCCTTAGGTAAGTATTATGCATTTGTGATTTATATTATACGTAGTTTAAAATCTGTTTACATGATCGTTAACTAGTTGAAATGTCAATATGTTAGCTTGAAGTCATACCTGAGTTGACGCCGTCAATTGAAGAGGAGGCTCGGGGTCTTGTGCGGGATTTAGGCGTTCCGCACACCCAAGACGAGGAGATGTCTGATTCGAGTTTGGACCGAGATTGGGTATGTGAATTAAATATAATTTATGGAATATCGTCGGCGTATAAATTTATTGAATAATTTTTAATGTTATTTATGTAGGAGGGCAGTTCAGCTGATCGACGATCACCTCCGCCGAGGGTATTGCCGCCACCATTGGCATCGCCTCCGCCATTAGCATCACCACCGTCGAGGGTATCTCCTTCTCCCTCGTCCAGACACGTCCCCCGTGTATCTCCGACACACAGTGATGATTTGTATGCCCGTCTGACTGGATTTATAGCAAAGGAGGTCGACGCGCTACGACGAGAGTTGACGGAGAGGGTCGATGATTCGGGACAAAAGTTGATAGGGAGGGTCGACGATCTGACAGGGAAGGTCGACTATCTGATAGGGAGGGTTGACGATCTATCCTATGATGTTGGAATGCTACGGTCTTGCATTGTCGACATTTAGGATACGGTGTCGGCACTTAGAGGAGATTTGGCCGGTAGGCGATGGGGGGACAGAGGGGATGGTGGAGATGATGATCGAGAGGGTGGCAGAGATAGTGATGGAGAGGGGGGTCACCCACATTTTTGGCATGATGAGACATTAGAATCATTGTAATTGTCCATAAAGGGGGAGAGGGTGGCCCCAATGGGGATGGAAGAGGGGATGACAGAGGGGGTGGCCCCGATGGGAGAGGCGGAGAAGGTGGCGACGGAGGAGAGGCCCCGATGGGAGGGGCGGAGAAGGTGGCAACAGAGGAGGTGGCCCCGGAGGTCGAGAGGACGCCTGTCGTGATTGAGGGTAAGAGACATACTGTTGATGAGACGGAGTAGGTGATCGGCAAGAGGTTGAGAGTGTCGTCATAGTATGTTGCTTCCCCCTTTACGGCTGAGGCCAAGAGGAGGACGTTCATCGATAGGACGCACCCGAACTTATTCAGGGAGATGGACAACGCCAAGTGGAAAGCGTTCGAGACGGAGTGGAGGAGAATTATCCCCGGGTAAGTATTGTATGTAGGTCTGGACAAATCTCCCGAACCGAACCTACCGAACAGAACCCGAATCGAACCGAACTCGATGATTCTTGTCAAATTAAATACTCGAACGAGTATATGAATTGAGAACCTACGGGTACGGTTCGGTTCTCGATTTTAGACCAAGAATCGAAGAACCGAATAAGAACCGAATCTTTCTAATTTTTTTTTATATTGAGTAAATCAAATTATTTTAATTTTAATTTTTTCTTAACAAATTAACAATTTCTAAATCCAAATTTTTAACCCAATAATTTGTTTCATTTCTAATTTTTTAATTTTTGGCCCAATTACCCATTTTATTGTTTCATTTCTTAGCCCAACAAGATCCAATCCACTAAATAACCTTAAACACCTACACTAAAGTGCATAACGTTGTCTCGACTCTCGTACTCACTCTCGCAGCCTCGCTAATATTCCAAAACCTATACAATCGTCAATCGACATTGTGACCTCCGCCGATCGAAACTTTGACCGTAGCAATCATTTGAACAAGGTAGTTTACTAGTCTCTAACATTCCAAAATCATTGAATGTATCATTAGTTGCTTTTATATAATGTTGTTATAAATGTTAAAAAATTTAATTATAGTA
>NW_019245119.1:11696-25091 GCF_002742605.1 Olea europaea var. sylvestris | reverse complement strand
AGTCGCTCCAACTTATGGGTAACGAGTACACAATGCCAGAATATATGCTCGAGTGGATCATAGGAATGTCGTCGAGTGTCGGGGGAAATCATGGGAGGGTTGTACACATATGTACATTCTAGCGTGCATCAATAAGCACTATGTTATGCAGGAGATCGTTTTTGCTAACACGACTATATATGTGTATGACCCAGATCATTCATATTTGACACAAGGCCAATTGGAGCAAAACCTGGAGTCCGTAGCTGTAATTGTTCTTATGATGGCCAGACAAGCGATGATGACTGTACAGGACAGATTGCGAATTGTTTGGAACACAACGACAGCGCGCTAATCCATAAGATAAGTGTTTGAACTTTATTGTTTTCATCTTTTAAATTTAGTTTTTTAGCTACATAGTCCTGAACTGATCCATTCTTGTTCAATTGTAGCAGCAATTGCGTCATATTTGTCATTAAGCACGTTGAATTTTTAAGTATAAGACATACGGTTGATGGAATCAACCAATCGTGGATACAGAACTGGAGAAAGAAGCTAACTTGTGATTTGTTCAAATTTAATGGTGACCTGTAAATTTGTATTAAATATATGTAACATTCGAATTGTAAATTTAATTATTTTTTGTGATTATGAAATAATTGTAAATTTGTGTTCAATGTATATAACATTCACATTGAAAATTTAATTATTTTTTGTGATTATGAAATAATTGTAAATCTTTGTTTAATGTATATAACATTCACATTGAAAATTTAATTATTTTTCTGTAAGTTGATTTTTTGTTATTTTACAGATATGTCAAGTATGGAACTAATTTTTTCATATGAATCATTATAAATACCATTTATCAAGAATAAATATTGAACATTGAACATTTATGAAGAACAAATATTGAATAGTGTAAAGTAAATAGAAATATTATTCATTTTACGTACCTGTCTAACTGTCATTTAGAGGAATTTGAATGGTACAAAATTGTCAAGTATGCCCTATGGCTCTGCACTTGCCACACCTACGCGATCCAGAAAACTCTCTGGTAGATAGTATTCTAGATGTACTTGGACGTCTAGGACCACACGGTTCAACTGCTGGTGGCAACAAATCATGAAGCGGGAGAATATGCTCGAGAACTTCTCACTCGGCTTCATTCGGCAGAGAAAATATAATCTCAGCATATGCTGTTCTTCAAGACTTAGTCGTATAATACAAAGAGCATAACGTTCTTGCTACAAAGCCTCGGTACATGGCCACCGCAACTGCATGCTCACATGGAAAACTCTTCAACTGAAATCTCGTACAAGTGCATGTGTTATCAGTCAAGTCCACCATATATGTCGTATTACGTGCACATTGCACAGAGAAGCGGAACTTACCTAGCGCTTCTACATTCAACTTCCTCGCAACCTCTACCACTTTAAAGAGTTTTTCCTCTTGAGTTGGGGCCAACACGCTAGTGCAACTCTATGATGCCGCACGTCAATCATAAAATCATTGTTGCAGCCTGTTATAAACGTTCTCAATCATTGCGAGAATTGATAACTCTTAATCCTTCTTCAACAATGAATTGAGAAACTCCGCGTTATTCGACGTCATCATGTTGTATCGATGTCTTGGAAAGTATGACCGTGCCCAATGTTCGATCCCCATGTTCGTCAGATACTCCAACGTCGGTAATGATTTACTTCCTATCTCGAACATAAACTTATTACACTCTTCAGCACTATAAGCTTCGACTACTCTCTTGAACAATGAAACGATGCCTTTGCCCCGATACCTAATCTTCAAATTACCTTGTATATGGTACATGCAATACCCGTGATATGCCTCGAAAAAAACTTCAACGATACCATTTATTATAGACTGTCCCCAATCGGTTACAAAGACAAGGTCTTCGACTTCCCCGATCACTTCCCTCAATTTCGAAAAAAACCAACGTATGGACAAATCATTCTCGCTGTCGACTATGCCGAATGCAATAGGGTAAATTTGGATGTTGACGTCTTGACATGTAGTAATAATTAATTTGCCTTGATATTTAACTTTCAGAGTTGTACCATCAACTAGAATTACGGGTCGCATTGCATTTCGAAAACCCCAAATACATTGTCCGAGAGCCATGAAAAAATACTTAAAACAATTATCGCCCCCCATCTCAATAAAAAATGTTGTGCCAGAATTAGTTGTCCCCATATTATAGCAATGCCTAGCCAATTTAGTATAACTCTCCTCAGCCGATCCCCTTAAATCCTCCAACGCATATTCTTTGGCCTTCCAGGCTTTCTGGTAGCTCATGACCACTCCATACTCTCGACGGACATCATTAATGATGTCCAAAAGTTTGTAGATCGTCCGTGGGTCCTGATACTTGTGCATTATCTGTCGACCAATAAACCATGCTCGAGCTTGCTTGTGTCATTTCAACAAATTCTCACTTCGCAAATATGTTCCCGTGCATATTTGCGAACTACAAAGCACTCATTCGTGTCCATTGTAGTCGCTCTCAAGCGCCAATTGCAATTGTCGTCAACGCAAGCAACTGTCAACAATGACTTGGTTGATTTTTTTACCTTGAACTCAAAGTTATATTTTAATGTCATCTGGTTCACAGCTTCCTGCAAATCTTTCTTGGTTTCAAATAGTTGCTCGACATACAAATCGTCATCATTGGGAGCCACACGCGAAGAATTGGAGGACGATCTACTTGTTCCACCCCCGAGCTCCCACCCCGCTCACGTCTCTGTCGAGATAAAGAAATTAAATTTTAATTTGTAAAATCATTTATATTTTCGTTGTCCTCAACTGTCGACGAAATTCTGTGCGTAACAGTGACTTCACGATCAGTAGCAACTGTCTCGGGAATAACCACATCATCTGCAGGAACTATCTCCACTGTCTCCTAAAAATCTCGATCATTATTATCCACTCCATTTGAATCTTCGCGTTCACTTTCGACAACATCCTTCTTAACAAAGTCACACCAAGAACAGTCAGAGTCCTATGCATTTTATTCAATTCTAATAGATAATTCAATTCAGCATCATTAGTAACAAATATAGGTGACATTGGACTGGACGAATCCCCATAACCATTGAATAAATATCTCAATTGCATATCGTACTGAGAAGAATCAACATTCAATTTATTTTGCAAATTCTTGTACACTTCTGCATATGATGTACTCTCTATTACGGAAATTGCAATACAACCACATACATCACTCGTCTATCTCCATTCCCATCTATTATTTTCATTCAGATCGAAATCACCGAAATAACGTACCGAGATTATCATATCTGTATGACGATATAGAAATTTTTAATCAATTACAACAAAAAAAATTCAGATATTTAATCAACTTGTAATTAAAATTATAAGACAATTGGCAAAACAGAAATTAATAATAAAAAAAATCGTAAAACAGTCATAAAAAACAGTCGACTGTGGACTATTTTACAGCCGACAGTTGGCTGTTTAAAGCCGAAACAACCGACTGCCAATCGACTGTCGACCATTAGATAGCCGACTGTCTAAGTCAACTATTAGACAATAGTCTAACATCCAACAATCGACTATTAGACAGTCTTTTGACAGTCGCTGTCTGTTGTCTAACAGTCTTCGTTACCATCCCACAGTTAATCGTCAGACTGTTTATTTTTCTATGGTTCTAAAGAAATAAATTATAGATTTGTTAAAAAAAAAAAATTCTACCAGCTACTGTATTATTTAACTACTCAAACGTACACTAATTTACTGAAATCGAAATTAAGCACGTGTAAAAAATATACTTACCAATTTAAAGTAATTGATCTGAAAAAAAAATCTGGTTTCGACGTTTAAATTTTTTTGATATTTTGAAGTTCAAACAGATTAAAAATGAGAGTTTTTCTGTGTTTGAAGCTCGTTCGGCAGTTTTATAAGTGGGGAAGTATTTAGTTTTCAATTATTAACTAAAAGAGTAATAATGTCTTTTAAACTATTCAATATTTTGTAATTACATAATATATTTAAGGGCATCTCTGTCTTTTACCATTCAAGAGGTTAATGTGATAATATTCAAATTTTTAAAAGTCAAAATGGAAATAAGGATCTTTGACTAGATCAATTTTAAAAGAACTCCAAGATAAATCCCAAATAAAAAGCGAACAGCCAAAAAAAATAAAAACTCACCCAGGTTAGACAATTTTTAGCGGTGAAGTGAAGTCAGACACTGTCCATGCATTCCATCCACACGATTAATTTGGGGTTCACTTTTCCTTTATTCTTCACTATTGTGTAAAAAACCTTGCATTCTTCATATACTGTTCACCATCGTGTAGCCTCTCTCATGGTGACTAAGTTACCAAAAGTTTATGTTAAATCACTAAACTTTATTTTGTTTCTCCCGTTACAATTTCACATGTCCATTAGAAGACCAACAAACCAGCAATATCCAGTTGGCAGGTTATTTGACAAATGACCCAACTGCCACACTATCAAATGACAAACGGACAAGACAGCATCCCAAAATCATAACAGTTTAGTGTCCAATTTGAAATAAAATAAAGTTTGGCAGCCAACATGAAAGTGACTACCCATCTGTGTCAACAAACAAAATGAATCAAGGAATATAGAAAAAGCACATACTATCTTAATCAATTGAAATGACATCAGTCGCTCAACAATTAGGGCAAAATATATATTATCTGAAAAACAAATATATTTCAGAGCTTTCCTTTTGAGTCTGTTTTCACATACACGGCTTTAAACACAGTCAAATAGATGCTAAAAACTGTAAAAACACAAGAAAACAGAGTAAATAGAGAAAAATAAAAGGATGAAACAATAGATGATCCATTAAAAAGTCGACCGGAAGTTCAGAATATTTCTGTACACTTAAAAGATCAAAGTCATCGAAAGTTGTCTACAAAACAGATAACCCGTCCACATGAAGCGAGTCCAATGCATGTTTTGATCGACCAACAAAGAGAGAACCACAGAACGAAAAATTTAGTCACACCAGATTGAGTAATACCTTAAAACTTTTTAAAACTTTAATCTAGTCAGGGATAGATACTTTATAATTCTTATCTGGTAAGGATAGATAATTTATAACTTTTATCTGGTCAGGGAGAAATACCCATGAACTTAAATATGATACACGAGGACCAGTTCCACAAAATAGGGTTTTGGGTAAGGAGAACCTGAAACTGGATTTTCAAAATCACAGGCCACAACCATCTCATCAGATCCACCAAATAGAATAGATAAAAAAAAGCCGCCTAAACAAGGAAACACTATACAGCTTTAGTACCTCCTTTACATGAAGTAGCTAAGTGATGTCTTCTTTCTTGAACCGCCTTCTCCATAAAGTTCATTCCACTGGAGAAGCTCATTCATGTTATGTGATTCTGATGAAACGCTAGCACATACCTGCATTTGAATGAGAATCACAATTAACTGTAAAAAAAAATAGAGAGAATAGAAAAAGGTCATAATAGTCCCAGAGATAATAGGAGTCCAGCATCCAGCACGAACAAGCTTAAACCTCATTATCACGAGAACCATGAACCCAAGTTCAAGCAAATATACAATAAAAGCACTGATATATGTCACACGTGATATTCAAAAATTAGACGGAAACGTCAAGGACATGTCGATTTGAATTCTTTTAAATTCTATTGATATACTATATCTTTATTTTATTAATAAATCAATACTTTTTTAGTTTTGATTTGTAATGGAGAAATCTTTTAAATAATAGTAGTAGCTATTTGTCATATTAATATATCTTTGAATTAAACTATATACTACTGTTGCCAAAGAAAGGAAAATGCATATCAGCATATGTAGATGTAAAAAAAGTTCAACATGAATTTCGTAGAATATTCCCTTTTTAGACAAATGTTCTAACAATTAATTTTTTCTTTACTTTTAAATTCCATAATTTACAAAATGTGACTGTCATTGTGTGACACATGGCCTATTGAAAGTGCCTGAGGAGCATCCGTATCTTTTTATTGTTCTTATCAAAAATCTTCGACGGTTCCATTTCCAAAGTAATTGAAGCGCACAGTTGGCCTCACCCACCCTATCCTGTGTGGTGTTTTCAAGGGAAAAGGCAAAGTATCCCCCAAGTATGAAAGATTAAAAATATATATATAAATTATGAAAAATAGAACAAACCATGTGGCATGTCAAACACGTGTCCTTGCATGTCTAAAATGACACAACACGTCGCACACGCCACCCTAGTAGGAGCATCCATGCTTGGTATAATTTGTATGAATGAAAGGAGAGAGATCCAACATATGACTTGGTCTTCTTCCCCAGGTAAACTTATTGCAAAAAAAAAAAAAGCTACACACCATTTGCATAATGAGAGGCAAAGACAGCCTTTCAAACAAAGCTTGGTACCCTTCAGGGGATATGAAAAACAAGGACAATATTCTGACAGCAACAAAGAAAATACTAGTACTAGTACCAGTACCAAGTCAAGATAGATAACAACATTCACAAGAAAGCTTCATACCGGGCCCATACAACCAAGCAAAATTGAGTAAGAAGCAAGACTATGAACAGATGCACCATAAGATCATTTATCCAAATTTATTTCCTGCCAATACAACTACCCTGAATTCCTATACTTCAAGGCAATTTTTCCCAGCCTGCCTCTTTTCCCTCTCATTCGCTTCTAAAAGAAATCAAGAATTCCAATTTTGGCCATTTCTGGTTGGTGGGAAGCTTATAATCAATATTTTGAAGGAGTCATGCCCAGAGAAATCTTTTCATTTCTCATATCATACATAAACAGTGAATTTCTCTTGATTAACAAGAAAAGGCAACGATTACATTCACCAAGTACATGTACACACGGTAACAGAAACAAACATACCTGTTCATGTGCATATCGAAAATCATCCGTACTCAGGGGACGAATGTCTGCACTGCTATGCAATTCAGGCAATGGTCTGCTCTCTGCCAGTGCCAAGACTTTCTCCTACAAGTTTAGATATAAAATTTTTTATTAAAACAAAAATGCACATAAAAACAGTCGCACATGAATAATAATATAGAATGAAAACTTCAGCATGCTTTCGATGAAAAGATCAAAACACAAAGCATGAACTTTCAAGAGAAAAGAAAGAGGACAGAAAAATAAAATGCTCAAACTCAACTCAGCTGATTCGTATCAGTATGTTCTTGACAGAAACAACTTTAGATATAAAATTCTGCCTAAACAAAGAGAGATTAAATGATAAAAAGATACAATTAAAGCATACCAACCTTCCTCTCCTCCTCTAAAATTTCTCTTATTGGGCAATGTGCAGCTGTCACACAGAGATTCTGGAAAATTAAAATAATTAACATGTAAGAACAGATGTATTGCAACCATTAGAAGAAATGGTGATAATAAAAAATAATTTTAACATAATCAGAAAAAATAGGCCACATACCTTTAGATCACTACCTGAATACCCTGCTGTCATGTTAGCAACTACTTCGAGATCAACATTTGGAGCCAACTCTTCCTTTGCTAATATCACTTTTAAAATTTTCTCCCTGTTCTGAGCATCTGGCAAGTTCACCATCAGCCTGCACTTGGACACAAACAAAATTAACAAACTAGAGTAACTCCAAACTGTCCATATGCTAAAAAAATGCTGGATGGGGTTTCTGGGAGGATGAGTACTGCAAAAGGTATGAATTTGGAAAAGATATAACCTCCGGGGAAGCCTTCTAATTACAGCCTCATCAAGATCGAAAGGTCTATTGGTTGCTCCAAGTACTAGTACACGTTCCTTATCTTTTGTACGCAAGCCATCCCAGTTCACCATAAATTCATTCTTCATTTTGCGCATTGCTTCATGTTCTCCCGGGTTTTCACGTCTTCCTAACATACTGTCGACCTATAGGAACATATATAAAAGGCTATTTAAAAAGAAAAGGGAGAAAAAAATAAGCCTTTGTTTGAGCCGCATTTTTGAGATAGATTTCGTAAAAAGTGAATTTAAGAAAAAAGTTAAGTTAACATGCAAAATTATTTTATTGGATGAATGTGTAGTTGAAAATGAGTTTTAAATAATGGTGCTCAAACAAGGGCTAAGAAAAACAAACAGGAAATTTGACAACAGCAGAATATTATATCATCACGTGAAGCAAAATAAGAAAACAAAAAAATGTTGGCTGTCCCCAATAAATTAACCTCCCCCTTCTTCTCTCTAAGGCACAGTATACGTGGACAAGAGAAAGCAAAAAGTTCAGACACACACACACACACACACCCCTACACACAGACCAACATGGAAAAATTGAAAGGAACAGCAATTAATCAAGAAGCATTAATTTATTTAAGAGATGTTATACCAACCTCATCAACAAAAATTACACTAGGGGCTATTTTACTAGCCAATGAGAAGACTGCTTTGACATATTTCTCTCCTTCACCAAACCACTGAATGCAAGAAAAAGAACATTACTCAAAAAGGGGAGATGACTATAAGAAATGCTAAATTTCAAGGGTGACTAAGAAAATGTACTTTTGATGTGATGCTTGACATTGATATATTAATAAAGTTTGCACCAGCTGAAAAACAAGGACAATATTCTGACAGCAACAAAGAAAATACTAGTACTAGTACCAGTACCAAGTCAAGATAGATAACAACATTCACAAGAAAGCTTCATACCGGGCCCATACAACCAAGCAAAATTGAGTAAGAAGCAAGACTATGAACAGATGCACCATAAGATCATTTATCCAAATTTATTTCCTGCCAATACAACTACCCTGAATTCCTATACTTCAAGGCAATTTTTCCCAGCCTGCCTCTTTTCCCTCTCATTCGCTTCTAAAAGAAATCAAGAATTCCAATTTTGGCCATTTCTGGTTGGTGGGAAGCTTATAATCAATATTTTGAAGGAGTCATGCCCAGAGAAATCTTTTCATTTCTCATATCATACATAAACAGTGAATTTCTCTTGATTAACAAGAAAAGGCAACGATTACATTCACCAAGTACATGTACACACGGTAACAGAAACAAACATACCTGTTCATGTGCATATCGAAAATCATCCGTACTCAGGGGACGAATGTCTGCACTGCTATGCAATTCAGGCAATGGTCTGCTCTCTGCCAGTGCCAAGACTTTCTCCTACAAGTTTAGATATAAAATTTTTTATTAAAACAAAAATGCACATAAAAACAGTCGCACATGAATAATAATATAGAATGAAAACTTCAGCATGCTTTCGATGAAAAGATCAAAACACAAAGCATGAACTTTCAAGAGAAAAGAAAGAGGACAGAAAAATAAAATGCTCAAACTCAACTCAGCTGATTCGTATCAGTATGTTCTTGACAGAAACAACTTTAGATATAAAATTCTGCCTAAACAAAGAGAGATTAAATGATAAAAAGATACAATTAAAGCATACCAACCTTCCTCTCCTCCTCTAAAATTTCTCTTATTGGGCAATGTGCAGCTGTCACACAGAGATTCTGGAAAATTAAAATAATTAACATGTAAGAACAGATGTATTGCAACCATTAGAAGAAATGGTGATAATAAAAAATAATTTTAACATAATCAGAAAAAATAGGCCACATACCTTTAGATCACTACCTGAATACCCTGCTGTCATGTTAGCAACTACTTCGAGATCAACATTTGGAGCCAACTCTTCCTTTGCTAATATCACTTTTAAAATTTTCTCCCTGTTCTGAGCATCTGGCAAGTTCACCATCAGCCTGCACTTGGACACAAACAAAATTAACAAACTAGAGTAACTCCAAACTGTCCATATGCTAAAAAAATGCTGGATGGGGTTTCTGGGAGGATGAGTACTGCAAAAGGTATGAATTTGGAAAAGATATAACCTCCGGGGAAGCCTTCTAATTACAGCCTCATCAAGATCGAAAGGTCTATTGGTTGCTCCAAGTACTAGTACACGTTCCTTATCTTTTGTACGCAAGCCATCCCAGTTCACCATAAATTCATTCTTCATTTTGCGCATTGCTTCATGTTCTCCCGGGTTTTCACGTCTTCCTAACATACTGTCGACCTATAGGAACATATATAAAAGGCTATTTAAAAAGAAAAAGGGAGAAAAAAATAAGCCTTTGTTTGAGCCGCATTTTTGAGATGGATTTCGTAAAAAGTGAATTTAAGAAAAAAGTTAAGTTAACATGCAAAATTATTTTATTGGATGAATGTGTAGTTGAAAATGAGTTTTAAATAATGGTGCTCAAACAAGGGCTAAGAAAAACAAACAGGAAATTTGACAACAGCAGAATATTATATCATCACGTGAAGCAAAATAAGAAAACAAAAAAATGTTGGCTGTCCCCAATAAATTAACCTCCCCCTTCTTCTCTCTAAGGCACAGTATACGTGGACAAGAGAAAGCAAAAAGTTCAGACACACACACACACACACACCCCTACACACAGACCAACATGGAAAAATTGAAAGGAACAGCAATTAATCAAGAAGCATTAATTTATTTAAGAGATGTTATACCAACCTCATCAACAAAAATTACACTAGGGGCTATTTTACTAGCCAATGAGAAGACTGCTTTGACATATTTCTCTCCTTCACCAAACCACTGAATGCAAGAAAAAGAACATTACTCAAAAAGGGGAGATGACTATAAGAAATGCTAAATTTCAAGGGTGACTAAGAAAATGTACTTTTGATGTGATGCTTGACATTGATATATTAATAAAGTTTGCACCAGCTTCTGTCGCAACAGCTTTTGCTAGCATTGTTTTACCAGTACCAGGAGGTCCGAAAAGCAATATCCCCTTGCAAGGCTGCCAAGAGCAACATCGTTAGCACTGAAAGAAAGAAGTAGAAGAATTGCCATACATGACCAACACGCCTAGGGAAGATTTATTAATATTCCGAATAAGAATTATAAATTAAGTCATTTCACCTTTGTCAGCTGTCCTTTGCTGAACAACTCTGGCCTTTGCAGGGGTAGCATCACTAGTTCCTTCAAAGTTTCCTTCACATTCTCCAATGCTCCAATGTCATCAAAAGTAACTCCCATATCACCAGGTGGAATAACATCGGCAAGGAGTCTTTTCTCAAATTCATTCTCGGTAACCACATCCTGAAAACTCAAGCAATCATTTCCCTATCTCATGTCACATGAAAGAAAGTGGAAAACATTTGGCGAACCCATGTGCAACTTAAGAAAGACTGCAAAGGGTTACCTTGAGAGATTTTTTCAAACTCTTGTTTTCATTTTGAATGCCCTGAAGAANATGTCAATCAAACACACTCTAATAGATAACAGAAAGAGAAATTCAAAGGGTAAAAATTCCATAACTATCATTAGAAAACATTGAAAAATCAAACAAGAGTGAGCACAAATGAAACGGTCAGCAGGCTAAAAATACACCATCCACGTTCATTTAACAGGGCATACCGGGAAGGCAAGGTCTAGCAATGCAGTTTGGTTGCTTCCAAATTTTGTGAACAGCAATCCGCCAGGATGGGACTGAAATACACAAGTATTAAAGAGTTTGAGTTTAACAAATTCATGTGTAATAAATGTGCTCGACAAGTTTCAATACATATATACACAAAGGTCTGAGAAAGCAAAAACAAGAAAACTACAGCTTACTTTCTCCTTTCTGCTGTCCGTCTGAGTATGAGAAGCTATGATAACAACATTTTCAGGTAACTTTTCAAGCTTATTTTTAAAGGCTGCATATGCCTCAGGATTTCCCACCATGGACTTCTCTAAGTCTTTCATAAACAAAATTAGTGGACTACTTTTACTTTCTACAGAAGCAACCTACAAAATTACAAAATTCAGAGGGAAAAATAAAAAGAATGACAATTGTAATTGTGAACAAGATATAGAAATGCAACATAAAAGCCATTTGGTTATGGCATATCAAATAAAACATATAATAGCATTAACCTCAAAGAGTTCATTAATGGCAAGCTTGTCAACATCATCGGCACTGGAGTTATCAAGACGTAATGAGTCAGCTGCACAGAAATAAAACAAATAGCCAGAGTCGATGATACTTGATCATGGATTCAAATCTAACACATGAAGCCAGACAAGAAGAAAAAATACCTGCACAAAAGAAACCATGATCTTCTTCGCAGAGGCCTCCAAGATCAGTACCTTCAGGAATTGTTCTATCAAACCTGACCCCAACTTTAGAAGAACCATTTTCCTCAAAAGAAAGTACTACCTTGCCTCTGTAACCATATGATGGACCCCTGCTCCAAAAAGATACAATACGTGTATGAAAAGGGTTGAATCACACATTGTAAACATTATATAATTAATCACCCGCCCCACCGAGCAAATAGTTGGTTTAGAAACTTGTACCCTTGGTTTTGTAGATCAACAACCAAAATTATATCAGAGACCTTAGTCTCGGAGCAAAAAGGTCGATAATAAATTAAAGTAAATTAAAAAAAAGTCACTATAGCAACATTTTTACCCATAATATCATATTCACTGGCATTCAGTGCAAACTAATAAATAAATTACAGTAACCTAGAATCTTCATAAGTGAACATTTTCACCACATTAAGGAACTTCTTGCGCAGAGCACTTTTATAAAATGAGCATTAATAAAGAAAAAATAAAGCTAAATTATACTGATATCATCACCATTGACTCCATTATTATACATATGATGGCAATAATTAACAAGAAGAGAAGCAGTATCCTGCATTTATACGTTAGTCCACCCATTATATATTGAGGGTGTAATGAAAAAGCAACATTCAATTAGTTAGCCAAAGCAATCCAGGTCATACGTCTTAGTTGACGTCATATAACCAGATGACAGATATTCAATATAACATTCATGCTGTAAAGTGACATCACCTACCCACCCTCAGTCCCATGAAAAACCCCATTTGGCCCCCATTAATTTCCATTTTATTTTTATCTCTCTTATTTTCAACCACACAATCTTTCATAAAATAATATTACACATAAATAAATAAAAAATCCTTCTTTTTCAACCACTCATTTTTTTTTTTTTTAAAAAAGCACTATTCCGTCCATTTTCATTTCCATAAAATGAGGGCCAAATGGGGTTAAATCTTCCAACTGTTCTTCGTTTTGGCGGAACTCACAACAAACTCAAGAGGTTCTCCATGAGAATTAGAGAAGATGAATGCATGATCTACTTAACCTAAAAAGGGAGATAATATGATTACAAATAGTCTCAACAGATTCATTGAGGTTTCTCCTTACTTTTTGAAGGCATAGAGAACATATCATAAAAAGAGAGGCCACAAGCAACCCTGGCCTTGCATACATGCAAGAAATAGACGTTTGTGTCTTTCTGCATGTTGTGCATGTGGCTCATACAGAGTGGAACACAAGCCCTGGATCAAATGGGCACAGGAGTATTTTCTATACGGG
>NW_019245119.1:908-3081 GCF_002742605.1 Olea europaea var. sylvestris | reverse complement strand
AAAAAAAAAATATTCAATTTACGTGGAATATTATTTTATTGAAGAATGTGTGGTTGAAAAGAAGAAAAAAATGTATTAAAATTTTAATAGAGGCCAACAGGGGCTTGAAATGTTTGTGGGATTAGTATAGATGCGAGAATAACGATGAACCCTATGTTTTGATGTTTTCATATTAAATTCCATATTTTGACACTTAATGTTTTGGTCAAATGGTTGTTAGGTTCTTTATGCTTTTCAATTACTTGGCCATTAATTGAACCAATGTTTGATTTCTATTATCATTTGAAAGAAGGAATAGGAAATACAGCATGTGGTAATAGTCATTGTAAAGTCCTATACACGATAAAAATAATTGTCCATACTTTACATGGTTTCATTCTTGAGATTTAATGCATCTTCATATGTTCACACTTGGGATAGGACCCAAAAAAGGTTATTAAATAAACTAGGAACATTGATCTTCAACGCTAAATAAGTGTCGTCAAATTGTGAGATTGGTATTAAAATGAAATAATAAAGGGAGATTCAAAATCCTAGTGCTTGCTGTTAATTAAGTTTCATAGCCACTTTCCAATTAATTAGATTAGTTATAAATTTAGGTTGTTAATATAAATCATCCAACTCTATATAATCGTGTTAATCAATTAAAGTTAGTGTTAGTTAAAATCTAATCGAATAATTAATCCTCGTGGGATAGATACTTGGAGTTACATTCACATCATTACTTGTTTACGATATCGTCCACTTGTAAAATGTTAATGTAACACCATCTTTTAAAAAAAATAAAAAATAAAAAAAAAAAACCAATTCATCACAGATTTGTCTGCCAACAATATCCCTCAACCTAGTTAAAAGATATTTTTATTTTCAACTTTAGGATTTAGCTCAAGTAAAACCAAATATTCAACTCTTTCCTCCTTCAAACTCAAGATGGTGATGTGGAAACCAAATAGAGGGCCAATTTGGCATGACTTTCGATTTTGCTTTTGCTTCTCATGCTTCTCATAAAAGAGCTTTTTGAAGAAGCTATCTTAATTTTTATTTGAAAATTAATTTTAAAAGAGCTTCGTATTTCGAAAGTACTTTAAGGGAAAGTCATATTGAACCAACTTCCTCTAAAAGATATTCTAACTAAAAGAAACAATTTCATAAAATTAGCCAAACAGATACAAAAAGCATCTTATGAGTCACAAAGGCTCCTTTTGACTTTTCAAAAGCCATGTCAAATGGGCTCAAAGTCCTCTTTGCTGTGTACAACTTCAATCCACAACCTAGAGCATTAAGTTTAGGCACAATTGATCCAACAACTAGCAAATTTTCCTTGGTGAAAACAAATCACTACCGACATGCTACCAAATTAAGAAAGATGAGTCCATTAATAAAAAGTGCCTACAGGAGACCCTAGAGCTAGATCCACAATGCCTAGCAACTAATCCAACCAAATAAACAGACCCCAGTGTAAAAGAACATTATCTTCCACAACACACCATGATAAAACTTGAGGGTACTTTCTACAAATAGATTTCACACTACCATAACCAAATTCTCGTGTACCTTTTTACAACTAAAATCTGCAGTAGCACTCCTAATGTTTGAATATTCAACCAACATTTCAAGCAAAGATGAACATTTCCAACATGGGTTGAATAAGAATTAATTGACGAGAAAAGCTATTTGAAGCTAGTACATTGATTTTACTCCAACGGTAGGTCACAATTTGATATGGCACCACTAATTCCAAAAAAATAGAAAAAGCTAACTCGGAACATACATCTCTGGTCTTCGTTATTAATTTGAAAACTTTCTATTTGCTACTTGATTGATATATTTTATGTTGACACTTTTAATTATCTTAATTAGTTTTACTATGAATTTTTTAACTCAGGAAAATATTTTGTATATTTTTTTTGAAAGTACTTTATTGGTTTGTCTTTAAGCTTACACTTTCCTCACTGGAATGAAATTTAAACATGGCAAGCACTCATCCTAAAGATGAAATACAGACAAGCCTAACAAAACCTATGCAATTCATCAAGTAAAGGAGACCACGAAGAGGGATATGAAGAAAAATAACTCAAATTTGACTAAACATTGCCTAGGCCAGTCCCTAAGAAGGACAGCTAATTACTCCTCTTGAAGATATATATTAATATTCCTATCAAATCTAACAAGT
>NW_019245119.1:0-794 GCF_002742605.1 Olea europaea var. sylvestris | reverse complement strand
AAAGCAATGTACTTTAAGAAGTAGAAGATTGCAGTGAACCGTAGACTTCCAACAGAAGCACAGACAAGACATCAACTTTCAAACAAAGAACCCACGAAAGATTTCCAAATATTTTCATTCTCTAACAAGACAAACATAGTACCATAAAATATCCTCGAATAGAGGTGAATCGCAGACTTCTAAAAGAAGCACAAACACGACAAAGAAACACAAAAAGATATTCAAATACTTTTGTTCTCTAACAATACATAGTACCATAAAATATCCTAAAATAGAGTAATGTGACCATCATGTCAAGTGATGCAATCAAGCAAGCAGGGACATGACATTAAGATCAAAAGCAAGAGACTGTTTGCAAATCGGAAACAATATAAATAATGCAAAATAAGGATTGAGCACGGCAACTTACTAACATTTGGTACATCACTTCTCATCTCCAGACTAATCAAAAAGAAAAATTCAACTTAATTAAGCCAAATTCTATGCTTACATTAAATTCACTACTTGCTCTTCTTCGACCTCACCCAAATCAGGCCAGATCTCTACCATTATACCACAAATGTTTAAATTGTTCTTAATTACTCATCGTATATGATTCTAAGCCAATCTTTCTGTAAGCTTTTCTATCGTCACGTCACAAATGTGCATCTTGCAAACTCAATAAAATGTTTACAACTATCTCAGTTCATTATCCACTACTTATCTTTAATTAGTACAGCCTCCTAAATAATAATTCTTCCACAAAACACCCCAAGTATAGAGAGAGCGAGTGCGAGAGAGAGAGAGAGAGAGAG
>NW_019245118.1:0-1517 GCF_002742605.1 Olea europaea var. sylvestris | reverse complement strand
GATGAGATTGCTCTCAAGGCGACTATTGATGAAACCATGTTCGAGTCGAAAGCCAAAGTGAATTAGATCAACACATCACATGCGGCCGCATGGCTATAAAAGTCGGACGCATTATTGCCTTTTCACGAGATTTTCCATATTTGATAGAATTCTATACTTATTCAATTTCCTACCATATTTAAAAGACTGTTCACGTTTTTTGTCTAGGTTTTCAAGTCTAGTATAAATACTTTTCATATTTCATTATTTTGCAACTTTTGACAATATTATCAATTAAGAGGCTTTTATTGCTTTTTTGTCGCATTCTTCAATTGAATAGTCTACAAACTTATCGAGATTCAAATCTTGTGGCGTTCAAATCATCCGGGTGAGATTCATATAATTTTGTGTAGTCAAGATGTTCGCACATCGTCGACGATTCAGGTTGCTTGGCACCAAACTTATTAAATTTAATCCAAAATATTGCCTTGGCTCTTGGGGAGGATTTCAATCTTGTTGTAAATTTGGTACCGATGTGACTACGCGGGATCACATTACAAGTCCTACATTTAAGATAAAAAATTATTCAGAATTATTGATTACTAACAACTACAAAAGAAAATTTTATGATAAAATGGTACTCATGATCTAAGATTCATATTCTGATGACGAAAGCGGGGGAGAATGTTCAAATATCGACGATGAATGAAGTAGACAGTAATAAAATATAGTTGTGTAATAAGTTTATAAAAGTCTATCTTTTTTAGGGATGAATTTGATTGTGTCTTTACCAAAACTTCAGCATGAGCATGTCTTTTATGCCTTCTTGTGTGTATTTTTTTGTGTACTTCGGACCAAGTGTTGAGAATGACAGAAATAATCTGTCGAGAACGACAGATGAAATGTTGGACTGTAGTGTAATATGTTGTCTATGAATCCATATTTTACTTGTGAAATTTAACATATATTTGTCTATCTGCGAATGATGTAGGAATGATAATGGATTAAGTTGACGATAGTAATGCAAGTTGACAATGTGCTGGGAACACCATAAATTGAAAGTACCTTTATGCAAAATATGTACGTTACAGTGAAATCAATAGGTTATAAGCAAGATAAAAATGAATGAAGATAACGAAAACGATAAATTGCTGATTTTTTTTAATAGTACAAAGCACTCCACCTCTAATACTATAGTAAATAATTCAATCCAATTTTGTAATTGTACTCCTTATTTTCTCCATAGTAATACGATTTAACATTAGTAGTGTTTAACATTTATGCGTCAATTGAGTCCACTATTTACAACTTACAAATTAGGTGTTTGGTGGGGATTAAAATTATATTTTTTTAGTGGATTATAATAGCAATTTTTTAATGGTGTGGTTGAATTATTTTCAACAGTAGTAGAGTTCAACAATGACAATAAAATGATAATATAACTTGATAATGTACAATGCAGTAGGGGAACATTAGACATACAACGTCAACAACGATATCAAGTGATTGTTTAAGAAACTTGTATTACATTAGGGGTT
>NW_019245117.1:0-1517 GCF_002742605.1 Olea europaea var. sylvestris | reverse complement strand
TAGACTAAATACTAGAAATCAAAGCTACCAAGCTACAGTCAATTCATCTGATATACAAAATTTCACTCCAAGTTGTGCATTCAATCCTCCAACTTTCAATCACCTAGCTCGTCAAGGTCCTTGGTCCACAAAGGTAATTTCCTAAGAGCTCTTAACACCACCTCAATCTTGAAAGTACTATGGATTATTGATTTCAGTACATTCGATCATATGACGGATTCTCACCATCTATTTGTTTCATACTCACCTTGTGCTAACAATCTTAAGGTTAAAATTGCAGACGGCTCTCTATCTCCAGTAGCTAGAAAAGGGAGCATTCGAATCTCTAATTTGATTACACTTGACCACATTTTACATGTTCCGAATCTATCCTGCAATCTACTATCTATTAGCTAATTAACAAAAAGTTCAAATTGCACCGCTAATTTTTTCCTTCTTACTGTGTCATTCAAGACCTATCATTGGGGAAGACGATTTGCAATGCTAAAAAGTGTGATGGGCTCATTTAAGTGATTTTTAAAGTTCAGTGGCCCCGTAAAAAATTTTTGCAAAGTCCAGCGACCATTTAAGTAATTTCTAAAGTTCAGTGACCTGTTGAAAACAATTTGTAAAGTTCAGGGACCATTTGGACAATTCACTCAACCATTGCAGATATCCTATCTTCTTAAAAATGTAATCATCAAAAATAGGAAATTGAGAAAATCATATCATCAAAACAAACTTAAATGATGGGGAATACCAAGAAAATTGGATATAAAAAAATTAGTTTTACCATAATGCATCATTTAAACAGCTTTTGAAAACCCAACATGTCCATTGAAAGCAAAAGTTGAAAATGTCAAGAACAGGTTGTTAACAAGTGTTCAAGGGTAAGCAAGATTCAAGTTAAATGCAAAACAATATATCAATTAAGTCAGTAAAATGCGAAAATAAGAAAGCAGTAAAGGTGTTCTTACAGGAGTGAATAATCAATTCAGTGACTGCAAATGCCCATTTCCTGAAATGATAACAGCAGATCCAGACTCGCTCAGGACTGGATATGGAGCAAAAAGATATTAGTAGAAAGTACTGCTCCTGCTCCATAGCCATCCCTGTCCAAGTCCATCCGCCGCTTTGAGCTTTAATTCTTAATGCAGGATGTATTTGCTAGCACAAGATCTCAGTTATTTATACTATGATTTTGCGGATCACCCAAGAAATTATTAGGTGGAATTTGAGAATTAGTTGTAATCAAGTGCCTGTCTGACTCTCCATAATTAGCAGCAGGTTTTGTTGAAAAACTCAAAATGGTTGTTTGACTCTCTATATACATTCAAATATTTTAATTTTCAATACAAAAAGATAATAAATATTTTTTTTTAAAGTGGTAAAATTTAAGTTTTAAATATAAAGCTTTTGTTAAAGGTTGAACCCCAATTTTGAAGGTCCCACCGTTCCATCTCTAGAGTTTTGTGAATGAAATAAATCGCGGAATGTGCCCTAGTAGGCCAGGGAACAAGAACTGTCTGTACACTGCG
>NW_019245116.1:0-1517 GCF_002742605.1 Olea europaea var. sylvestris | reverse complement strand
TGTCGGAATTGGCTTAAATTTGACAGGTTGATCGGAAACAAAAATCGCGCCGGGGGCAATTTCGTCATTTTTCCCAACTGTGTTGGAATTGGCCACAATTTGACAGGTTGATCGGTAACAAAAACCGCGTCGGTAGTAATTTCGTCATTTTTCGAGACTGTGTCGGAACTGGCCAAAATTTGACAGGTTGATCGGAAACAAAAAACGCGCCTGGGGCAATTTCGTCATTTTTCGCGACTGTGTCGGAATAGGTTAAAATTTGACTGGTTTATCGGAAACAAAGACAGCGTCGGGGGCAATTTCGTCATTTTTCTCGACTGTGTCGAAATTAGCTAAAATTTGACAAGTTGACGGGAGACAAAAATCGCGCCGGGAGCAATTACGTCATTTTTCGCGACTGCGTCGAAATTGACTCAAATTTGACAGGTTGATCGGGAACAAAAACTGCGCCGGGGGCAATTTCGTCATTTTCCTCGGCTGGGTTGGAATTGGCTAAAATTTGACTGGTTGATCGAAAACAAAAACCGCGCCGGGGGCAATTTCGTCATTTTTCGCGACTGCGTCGGAATTGGCTCAAATTTGACAGGTTCATCGGGAACAAAAACCGCGCCAGGGGCAATTTCGTCATTTTTCGCGACTGTGTCGGAATTGGCTAAAATTTGACTGGTTAATCGGAAACAAAAACCGCGCTGGGGCCAATTTCGTCATTTTTCGCGACTGTTTCGAAATTGGCTACAATTTGACTAGTTGATCGGGAACAAAAACAGCGCCGGGAGCAATTTCGTCATTTTTCGCGACTGTGTCGGAATTGGCCTAAATTTGACATGTTGATCGAAAACAAAAACTGCGCTGGGGGCAATTTCGCCATTTTTCGCGACTGTGTCGGAATTGGCTAAAATTTGACTGGTTGATCGAAAACAAAAACCGCGCCGGGGGCAATTTCGTCATTTTTCGTGACGGTGTCGGAATCGGCTAAAATTTGACAGATTAATCGGAAACAAAAATCGCGCTGGGGGCAATTTCGCCATTTTTCGCGACTGTGTCGGAATTGGCTACAATTTGACCCGTTGATCGGGAACAAAAACAGCGCCGGGGGCAATTTCGTCATTTTTCGCTACTTTGTCGGAATTGGCTAAAATTTGACTGGTTGAACGGAAACAAATAGCGAGCTGGGGGCAATTTCGTCATTTTTCGCAACTGTGTCGGAATTGGCTAAAATTTGACTGGTTGATATGGAACAAAAACAGCGCCAGGGGCAATTTCGTCATTTTTCGCGACTTTGTCGAAATTGGCTGAAATTTGACAGGTTGATCGGAAACAAAAATCGCGCCTGGTGCAATTTCGTCATTTTTCGCGACTGTGTCGAAATTGGCTAAAATTTGACAGGTTGATCGGGAACAAAAACCGCGTCGGGGGTAAGTTCGTCATTTTTCACGACTGTGTCGAAATTGGCTAAAATTTGACAGGTTCATCGGGAACAAAAATCGCGCCGGGGGCAATTTCGTCATTTCTCGCGA
>NW_019245115.1:0-1517 GCF_002742605.1 Olea europaea var. sylvestris | reverse complement strand
CCAGGGGCAATTTCGTCATTTTTACGAAGGTGTCGGAATGGGCCCAAATTTGACTGGTTGATTGGAAGCAAAAATCGCGGGGGAGGGGGCGCAACTTCGTCATTTTTCGCGACGGAGTCGGAATAGGCTCAAATTTGACAGGTTGACCGGGAACAAATATCTCGTCGGGGGTAATTTCGTCATTTTTCTTGACGGTGCCGGAATGGGCTCAAATTTGACAGGTTGATTGGACACAAAAATCGCACCGGGAGCGATTTCGTCCTATTTCGCGATCGAGTCGGAATGGGCTCAAATTTGACAGGTTGATCGGAAACAAAACCACGCCAGGGGCAATTTCGTCATTTTTACGAAGGTGTCGGAGTGGGCTCAAAATTAACTGGTTGATTGGAAACAAAAATCGATCCGCGAGGGGTTCGTCATTTTCGCGACGGAGTCGGAATGGGCTCAAATTTGACAGGTCGATCGGGATCAAAAATCGGGCCAGGGGCAATTTCGTCATTTTTCGCGACGGTGTCAGAATGGTCTCAAATTTGACAGGTTGACTGAAACAAAAACCGCGCTTGGGGCAATTTCGTCAATTTTCACGGCGGTGCCGGATTGGGCTCAAATTTGACAGGTTGATCGTAAACAAAACTTGCGCCGGGAGCAATTTCGTCATTTTTCACGACGACGTTGGAAGGGGCTAAAATTTGACAGGTTGATCGGAAATAAAAATCGCTCCGGGGCAATTTCGTCATTTTTCGCGACAGAGTCGAAATGGGCTCAACTTTGACAGGTTTATCGGGATCAAAAATTGCGCCAGGGGCAATTTCGTCATTTTTCACGACGGAGTCGGAATGGGCACAAATTTGACAGGTTGATCGGGATAAAAAATCGAGGCAGGGGCAATTTCGTCATTTTTCTCGACGGCGTCAGAATGGGCCCAAATTTGACAGGTTGATGGAAAAAAAAACCGCGCCTGGGCAATTTCGTCATTTTTCGTGACGGTGTCGGATTGGGCTCAAATTTGACAGATTGATCGTAAACAAAAATCGCACCGGGAACAATTTCGTCATTTTTCGTGACGGAGCCGGAATGGGCTCAAATTTGACAGGTTGATCGGAAACAAAAACCACGCCAGGGGCAATTTCGTCATTTTTACGAAGGTGTCGGAATGGGCGCAAATTTGACTGGTTGATCGGAAACAAAAATCGATCTGGGGGGATTTCGTCATTTTCGCGACGGAGTCGGAATGGGCTCAAATTTGACAGGTTGACCGGGAACAAAAATCTCGCCGGGGGCAATTTCGTCTGTTTTCGCGAAGGTGTCGGAATGAGCTCAAATTTGACAGGTTGATCGGAAACAAAAATCGGGTCAGGGGCAATTTCGTCATTTTTCGCGACCGAGTCGCAATGGGCTCAAATTTGACAGGTTGATCGGGAACAAAAATTGCGATAGGGGCAATTTCGTCATTTTTCGCGACGGTGTCGGAATGGGCTCAAATTTGACTGGTTGATCGGAAACAAAAATTTATCCGG
>NW_019245114.1:0-1517 GCF_002742605.1 Olea europaea var. sylvestris | reverse complement strand
AGGGTACTAGTAACGTAGGCTTAAAGTTTAGTGCTAATAAAGAAGGTATAAAATTAAAGGGTTTTGTAGATGCTGACTATGCGAGAGATAGGGATGGTAGGAAATCTACTTCATTTTACGTGTTTACCTTATCTAATTCATGTGTAAGTTGGAAATCACAGTTACAACATATTGTTGCGCTATCCACTACAGAATCAGAATATATTGCTATCACTGAAACTATTAAAGAAGCTCTATGGCTTAGAGGTCTACTTCATGAACTTTGTGTCCTGAATGATTATGTGGTAGTATATTCTGATAGTCAGTCATCTATACATTTATGCAAAAACCCTGTTTTTCACGAGCGCACTAAACACATTGATGTTAGACTCCACTTCATTAGAGATATAGTATCTCAAGAGGTGGTAAGACTTGAGAAAGTCCATACCCACTACAACCCATCTGATATGGGGACGAAGGTACTGTCACTGGCAAAGTTTAGGAGTTGCAAGGAACTTCTAAACATTAGTACAGGTAAATGATTTTCAATTTTATTGTTTTTCTATTAGAGGTGTCACTAATGGGAGACAATTTTCTTTGCAGGTCCTTTTGACACCAAGGTGAAGGTTGTTAGGCAATTTGTTGTGAAACGACCTCCCTGGGCGATGATGTAACCTTGGTTGTTTATTATCAATCGGCCTCGGCCATATGATTGATTAGTACATCGACACAATTATCGAGACAACACAATCTACTTGTTTATGGACCGTTCGAAGCAACCTATTTTAAATAGTGTTGCTCACGGTTCTCGCTCCATTCTTTGGAAGGCTATATTATTATTGTTGAAGCCCACTTAATTGGGTCGAGCCTTTGTTTTTTGGTCCACCACTTAACCTTAACCTAACTTACCTATTTGGACATTTTACTTGGCATATAATCCCTCACTCTCTCTCGGCCTCCATAGTGTGCGATTTTCCCTTTCTCTTTGTGAGACTCCCTCTCGGCCTCTCCCTCTCCCTCACTGTGACCTTTGTGGTTAACCTTTGTGGGCACATTATTGGGTTTCTCCTTCTCCAATTGGTAGTAACCGGAGTGGGCGACGGCAAGTGGTGGTGTTGGAGTTGTCTCAACGATGTTAGTGTCGATGTTGTGGTAAACTGAGCCCGGTTTTGCACGTGGTGGCGGTGGAAATCAACCCTACAGAGAGGCAATACAATGAACCTCCACACTTTTGGACGTTCATAGGGTAGGATATATATTGGGAAAATTGTTTGGGGGTGAAAATGGATTGAAAAACCAAGTGTTTGAAAAAAATAGAATTCTGGTCGTCGACCTGTCACTCGAGTAATAGGTTAGCGACAGTTGGACAATAGTTGAGCAGTTGTCAGTATTTTTATCATAAATTTCTTTCCCGATATCAGATTGAAGTGATTCAAAATGCGTTGGAAAGCTAATTCAAATGATACAATTCTTCTAGAAATAGCCTTGTCTAAATTCCAATGTTTTTCCTTATGAAAAATGCGTTGCAAGCTATGACC
>NW_019245113.1:0-1517 GCF_002742605.1 Olea europaea var. sylvestris | reverse complement strand
GGCCGCAATTTGGAAGGTTGATTGGAAACGGCCCGAGAAATTGGACTCGAGGCACTGACCCGAGATCACGGGATTTTAGCCAAATTCTTTCGTTTAGGCCTCTGACTAATTAATTTTCGTATTAATTTTGTCAGGTTGAAGAAGTGTTGGACAGAAAATTAACAACACAAAACCGCACCAGGGGCAATTTTTTCATTTGTCGTGACGGTGTCGGAATGGGCCGAAATTTCGTTGGTTAATTGGAAACGACCCCAGAAATTGGACTCAGGGCATAGGCATGAGATCACGGGATTTTAGCAAAATTCCTTTGTTTAGGCCTCCGAATAATTAATTTCCTTATTAATTATGTCAGGTTGAACAAGTTTTGGAAAGAAAATTAACAAAGAAAAATCGCACCATGGGCAATTTCGTCATTTTTTGTGACCGTGTCAGAATGGGCCGCAATTTGGAAGGTTGATTGGAAACGGCCTGAGAAATTGGACTCGGGGAACAAACCCGAGATCATGGGATTTTAGCAAAATTCCTTCGTTTAGGCCTCCGAATAATTAATTTTCGTATTAATTATGTCAAGTTGAAGATGTGTTGGACAGAAAATTGACAACGCAAAACCACAGCAGGGACAATTTCGTCAATTGTCGCGACGGTGTCGGAATGGGCCAATATTTGGCAAGTTGATTGGAAATGGCCCGAGAGATTGGACCGGGGGCACTTACCCAGGACCACGGGATTTTAGCCAAATTACTTCGTTTAGGCCTCCGAATAATTAATTTTCGTATTAATTATGTCTGGTTGAAGATGTGTTGGACAGAAAATTAACAACGTAAAACCGCCCCATGGACAATTTTCGTCATTTATCACGACGGTATCGAAATGGGCCGAAATTTGGCAGGTTGATTGGAAACGGCCCCAGAAATTGGACTCGGGGCGCAGACCCGGGATCACGGGATTCTAGCCAAATTCCTTCGTTTGGGCCGCCAAATAATTAATTTCCACATTAATTATGTCAGGTTGAACAAGTGTTGGACAGAAAATTAACAAAGAAAAACCGCACCAGGGGCAATTTTGTCATTTGTCGCGACGATGTCAGAATGGGCGCAATGTGGAAGGCTGATTGGAAATGGCTCGAGAAATTGGACTCGGGGCACTGACCCGAGATCACGGGATTTTAGCCAAATTCTTTTGTTTAGGCCTCTGACTAATTAATTTTCGTATTAATTTTGTCAGGTTGAAGAAGTGTTGGACAGAAAATTAACAACACTAAACCGCGTCAGGGGCAATTTTTTCAGTTGTCGCGACGGTGTCGAAATGGACCGAAATTTTGCAGGTTAATTGGAAACGACCCCAGAAATTGTACTTAGGGCATAGGCACAAAATCACGGGATTTTAGCCAAATTCCTTTGTTTGGGCCTCCGAATAATTAATTTTCTTATTAATTATGTCAAGTTGAACAAGTGTTGGACAGAAAATTAACAAAGAAAAACCGCACCAGGGGCAATTTCGTCATTTTTCTCGACGGT
>NW_019245112.1:0-1517 GCF_002742605.1 Olea europaea var. sylvestris | reverse complement strand
TGGCTCAATTCCAATCGAACTAGACTATCAATTCGCCAAAAAGAACAAACCCGAAGTTATCATGAAATCAAAAACTACTTTTCGTGGGCTCGATTCCAATCGAATTAGTATAGCAATTCACCGAAAATGAACAAATCCGAAGATATCATGAAATCAAATTCCACATTTCATTGGCTCGATTCAAATAGAATTAGACTAGCAATTCGCCAAAAATGAACAAACCCGAAGTTATCATGAAATCAAAAGCCGCATTTCGTTGGCTCGATTCCAATCGCATTAGACTAGCAACTCCTAAAAAACGAATAAACCCGAAGTTATCACGAGATCAAAAACCAATTTTCATTACCTCGATTCCAATCGAATTAGACTATCAATTCGTCGAAAATGAAAAAACTCGAAGATATCATGAAATCAAAAGCCGCATTTCGTTGGCTCGATTCCAATCGAATTAGAATAGCAATTCGCTAAAATTGAACAAACTCGAAGTTATGATGAAATCAAAAACCTCTTTTGATTGACTCGATTCCAGTCGAATTTGAATAGCAAATCGCTAAAAACGAACAAACCCGAAGTTTTGATGAAATCAATAACCACTTTTCATTGGCTCGATTCCAATCGAATTAGACTAGCAATTCGCCGAAAATGAACAAACCCGAAGTTATCATGAAATCAAAAACCACTTTTCATTGGTTTGATTCCAATAGAATTGAAGTTGCAATTCGTCAAAAATGAACAAACTCGAAGTTATCATGAAATCAAAAGCCACATTTCTTTGGCTCAATTCCAATCGAACTGTACTATCAATTCGCCTAAAAGAACAAACCCGACGCTATCATGAAATCAAAAATTCTTTTCATTGGCTCGATTCCAATCGAATTAGCCTAGCAATTCGCCGAAAATGAACAAACCCGAAGTTATCATGTAATCAAAAACCACTTTTCATTGGTTTGATTCCAATAGAATTAAACTTGGAATTCGTCAAAAATGAACAAACTCGAAGTTATCATGAAATCAAAAGCCACATTTCTTTGGCTCAATTCCAATCCAACTAGACTATCAATTCGCCAAAAAGAACAAACCCGAAGTTATCATGTAATCAAAAACCACTTTTCATTGGTTTGATTCCAATAGAATTAAACTTGGAATTCGTCAAAAATGAACAAACTCGAAGTTATCATGAAATCAAAAGCCACATTTCTTTGGCTCAATTCCAATCCAACTAGACTATCAATTCGCCAAAAAGAACAAACCCGAAGTTATCATGTAATCAAAAACCACTTTTCATTGGTTTGATTCCAATAGAATTAAACTTGGAATTCGTCAAAAATGAACAAACTCGAAGTTATCATGAAATCAAAAGCCACATTTCTTTGGCTCAATTCCAATCCAACTAGACTATCAATTCGCCAAAAAGAACAAACCCGAAGTTATCATGAATCAAAAACTACTTTTCATGGGCTCGATTCCAATCGAATTAGTCTAGCAATTCACCGAAAATGAACAAACCCGAAGATATC
>NW_019245111.1:0-1517 GCF_002742605.1 Olea europaea var. sylvestris | reverse complement strand
TTTGCTCATTCCCATATGGGAACCTTCATTTATAAGGCAAGTTGTTAATGCCTGTTAATACAAAATAGGGAATCAAAATACTTACCAAACAAACATGAATTATGGTTGTCAAACAAGGCTTAATCAAAGAAATAATGAAAAAAAGTATTCATAAATGGCATTTTTTATATTTCTAAACACGATCAATCGTATACCTTTTGTTTCATTGACTTCAACTCCAAATTGTAAGCCTTCAAGTTGTAGTAATTCTACTTCCTGTTTATTTCACACCAAAAAGAGTCCCATCAATTTTACAAACAAGTGGTAAAAAAACAAGATTCTATATAGAAAGTACATTTAAATATGGAAAATTATAGTGATTCAAACACTACGAATTGCAACAATTTAATTATGCCACCTTACTGGTATGTATGACGTTAAATTTTTGCTATGTAGTTATACTTATTTTTCTATAATCATGAATGTGGATATTTTGGGGTTAGAAGGTTAATTATGTGAGATGATCTTGTAATGTGGTTTCAAAAGTCAGTAGGTAATGGCCAATGGGCATTTGAAGTTTTTGGGGGTGAAGAAAGAAGTAATTGATTACTAACTCGTTAAGTTAGTTATACCTTAAGCAAATGTAAATTTTAAATCAAGATATATTACATCCCTAATCTGAATGCAGTCAAAACATTGAGATTGAGCACGATCTCAGTGCTTCTCAATATTAGTTTGTTAGCACTGTTTGTTCAATTCCCAATCTCGCTCACCCCACCCCGCAGCCAACAGGCCTGCCACCAAACAAAAAGCAACCCAAAAGTTTTCTCCACGTTCCTCCCAAATTCAGAAAAGATAAATAAACAATCAGAATATTCATGAAATTAAAAGCGCATAAACTAAAAGCAAAAAACAAGAAATCCACCTGCAAGAAAAGATGAGGCCCTAATAACCTGATTTGATTAGAAAACTTTTGGGACTTCCCGAATTGCTAGAGATGCCGTCTGTCGATATGGGCTGGAGAGGAGAGGATATTGAAGAATTACGAATTGGAGAAAGTAAATTGGAGAGGAGATTGCCTTGGAGTCTGGACTTTGGATAATTTTGGAAGAGTGGAAGCCAACCCTTTTTCTAATTTAGACCTAGTATTCTAAATTTTGAGGCCCTAAGCCTTTATCTAGGTGGCTTGGCCAATGGGTCGGCCTTGATGTCGGAGAGCAAAGTTGTTGGCGAAACCAACAACATTAACACCAAACCTGATGTCTCAGCTCATTTAATTTGTTACCCTTTTTTAGTGATTTTTGCTTTAGTTTAATTTGATATTTGTGGTAGTGGACAGTGGACTTGAGGTGATGCCAACAGTGGTAAAGTGGGATGGAGTGAGGTCAAAAATAATTGTGACCAGTTAGTTTGATAACTTGTGACCTATAAAAATCTATAATTTATTATTAAATTTATAATTGTGACTTTCAAATTGTATCTTTGTGATTATGACTTCGTATAATTAGTGATCGTAACCATAAATTATACGCTATTGT
>NW_019245110.1:397-1518 GCF_002742605.1 Olea europaea var. sylvestris | reverse complement strand
GTCCGTTTCGGGCCCATAAGTACTTTTAGGAAATGTAGCGACCCTTTTGGATTGAACTCACAACTTCGTCATGACGTATGAGGTATTTTGACCATTGTTTGAGGAATGTGCACCTACATATTCGGACTGACGACGTTCGAAGAATTGAGCATAACTTTTGCAGACAGTGTCCGTTTTTGGGACCGCAAGTACTTTTTGAAACTGTAGCGACCATTTTGGGTTTAGCACACGATTTCGTAATGATGTATTAGGGTTCTCATCCTTTTTTTGAATAATGACCACTCGCATATTAGGAACGCTTGGATTGTCGAACTTCGAAGAAATGACCGTAAATTTTGCAGACGGTGTCCGTTTCGGGCCCATAAGTACTTTTCGGAAATGTAGCGACCATTTTGGATTCAACTCACAACTTCGTCGTGACGTATGAGGGATTTTGACCATTTTATTAGGAACGTGCACCTGCATATTCGGACTGACGACGTTCGAAGAATTGAGCATAACTTTTGCAGACAGTGTCCGTTTTTGGGACCGCAAGTACTTTTTGAAACTGTAGCGACCATTTTGGGTTTAGCACACGATTTCGTAATGACGTATTAGGGTTCTCATCCTTTTTTTGAATAATGACCACTCGCATATTAGGAACGCTTGGATTGTCGAACTTCGAAGAAATGACCGTAAATTTTGCAGACGGTGTCCGTTTCGGGCCCATAAGTACTTTTCGGAAATGTAGCGACCCTATTGGATTGAACTCACAACCTCGTCATGACGTATGAGGTATTTTGACCATTGATTGAGGAACGTGCGCCTGCATATTCGGACTGACGACGTTCGAAAAATTGAGCATAACTTCTGCAGACATTGTCCGTTTTTGGGACCATAAGTACTTTTCGGAAGTGTAGCGACCGTTTTGGGTTTAGCTCACGATTTCGTAATGACGTATTAGGGTTCTCATCCTTTTTTTGAAGAACGAACACTCGCATATTTGGAACGCTTGGATTGTCGACCTTCGAAGAAATGACCGTAAATTTTGCAGACGGTGTCCGTCTCGGGCCCATTAGTACTTTTCGGAAATGTAGCGACCCTATTGGATTGAACTCACAACTTCGTCGTGACGTATGAGG
>NW_019245110.1:0-170 GCF_002742605.1 Olea europaea var. sylvestris | reverse complement strand
TGAAGAACGACCACTCGCATATTGGGAACGCTTGGATTGTCGACCTTCGAAGAAATGAGCGTAAATTTTGCAGACGGTGTCCGCCTCGGGCCCATTAGTACTTTTCGGAAATGTAGCGACCCTATTGGATTGAACTCACAACTTCGTCGTGACATATGAGGTATTTTGAC
>NW_019245109.1:0-1518 GCF_002742605.1 Olea europaea var. sylvestris | reverse complement strand
AAAAATAACGAAATTGCCCCCGGCGCGATTTTTGTTTCGGATCAATCGGTCAAATTTTATCCGATTCCGACACCGTCGCGAAATATGACGAAATTTCCCCCGGCGCGATTTTTATTTCCGATCAATCAGGCAAATGTTAGCTGATTTCGACACCGACGCGAAAATTGACGAAATTGCCCCGGCGCGATTTTTGATTCCGATCAATCAGTCAAATTTTAGCCGATTCCGACACCATCGCGAAAAATGACGAAATAGCCCCCGGGGCAATTTTTGTTTCGGATCAATCGGTCAAATTTTATCCGATTCCGACACCGTCGCGAAAAATGACGAGATTGCCCCCGTCGCGATTTTTGTTTCCGATCAATCAGTCAAATTTTAGCCGATTCCGACACCGTCGCGAAAAATGACGAGATTGCCCCCGTCGCGATTTTTGTTTCCGATCAATCAGTCAAATTTTAGCCGATTCCGACACCGTCGCGAAAAATGACGAGATTGCCCCCGTCGCGATTTTTGTTTCCGATCAATCAGTCAAATTTTAGCCGATTCCGACACCGTCGCGAAAAATGACGAGATTGCCCCCGTCGCGATTTTTGTTTCCGATCAATCAGTCAAATTTTAGCCGATTCCGACACCGTCGCGAAAAATGACGAGATTGCCCCCGTCGCGATTTTTGTTTCCGATCAATCAGTCAAATTTTAGCCGATTCCGACACCGTCGCGAAAAATGACGAATGGCCCCCGGCGCGATTTTTGTTTCGGATCAATCGTTCAAATTTTATCCGATTCCGACACCGTCGCGAAAAATGGCGAAATTTCGCCCGGCGCGATATTTATTTCCGATCAATCAGTCAAATTTTAGCCATTCCGACACCGTCGCGAAAAATGACGAATGGCCCCCGGCGCGATTTTTGTTTCGGATCAATCGTTCAAATTTTATCCGATTCCGACACCGTCGCGAAAAATGAAGAAATTTCGCCCGGCGCGATTTTTATTTCCGATCAATCAGTCAAATTTTAGCCCATTCCGACACCGTCGCGAAAAATGACGAAATTTCGCCCGGCGCGATTTTTATTTCCGATCAAGCAGTCAAATTTTAGCCCATTCCGACACCGTCGCGAAAAATGACGAAATTGCCCCCGGCGCGATTTTTGTTTCCGATCAATCAGTCAAATTTTAGCCCATTCCGACACCGTCGCGAAAAATGACGAAATTTCGCCCGGCGCGATTTTTAGTTCCGATCAAGCAGTCAAATTTTAGCCCATTCCGACACCGTCGCGAAAAATGACGAAATTGCCCCCGGCGCGATTTTTGTTTCCGATCAATCAGTCAAATTTTAACCCATTCCGACACCGACGAGAAAAATGACGAAATTGCCACCGTCGCGATTTTTGTTTCCGAGCAATCAGTCAAATTTAAGCTGATTCCGACACCGTCGAGAAAAATGATGAAATAGCCCCCGGCGCAATTTTTGTTTCCGATCAATCAGTCAAATTTTAGCCGATTCCGACACCGTCACGAA